>NC_057393.1:17413793-17577752 GCF_019320065.1 Cervus canadensis
GATATTTCTGATTAACCTGAAAGAATTCTCTCCTTGTCACTGCAAATTACAGAATAGAACTTCCAAAGAATTTGTACCATTTGCATTTTCCATTCCAGTTGCTCCACAGCATAATAAGATGGAAAACTTAGTGTTGTTCTGATTGGGAAGTTTAAGCACGAATCCAGGTTCAGCTTAACGAGTGGCTTCCACTTGCCTTGGTTGGCCTGCACCAGCTGCTCACAAGTATGTGTTGAATTCTGCCTTGAGCATCTCCATGTACCAGACACTGAGTGTTGGGAATAAAATGGTAAATAAGGGCCCATCAAGCACTAAACCTACTACATTGCCTAAGAGATCTGATGGAAGATGTGCAGGTGTTATGGAGCCCTTAGCGGGACTTCTCACTCAGATTGCCTGGTAGATGGTGGGATTGTGGTATGTGATTTAAAATATTTCTTTTTCCAGGTGAGATACACAGAGGCCTATGAACAGCAGAGAGGGAAAGGCAGTTTTCCTGCTATGATCACACCTGCTTATCAGATAGCCAAAAGAGCCAACGAGCTGGCAAGTGATGTAAGTGTCCCGGGCAACGTTGTCACGTGAGGGGAGGGGTCAGGAAGTTACCCAGACCTGGCGAGTCCAACTTCCTGCCTTCTTTTGTGCGCACTGTGGATCCAAGAAGGAACTTTCCTTCAGAGTTTTCAGTCAGTTTTACTAGAACAATGATCTGGCACTTTTATGTCTAAGACACACTCCCTAGACTCCAGCAGAAAAAGAACTTTCCGTAGACATTCATTTTGACTCTTCTGACCCGTGTGCATAAGAGGCTAAATTTACCAGGTGTATCCTTCTCTCCCCTTCAAATAGGTGAGATACCATCAACAATATCAAAGAGAAATGAAGGGAGTGGCTGGCCCTGCTGCTGGAGCAGAGGGCCCGTTGCCAAAGGATTACATGGACCAGTATGGCCAGGTATGTGATAAAGTGACTTCCTGGGAGACTACCCTTTTGGATGGTCAGGTCTCAGTTTGGCAACCCTCTAGCCCGTGACCCAACCTGTGACAGTTTACTCAGGGATTGGGCTGTCATTTGTATTTGTCCTATTTATGGAAAGTGGATTTCAAAGCCAGAAAGTAGCAGGCAAACAATTACACAGGTTTCAACTTGACTCACTTAGGAAAACAAATTCTAAGTACTTTATCTTTCCTTTTTTAAAAAAAAACTAAAGGACCTATATCAGAATGGTGCATTTGCTAGGAATAAAGCATCTTCACCTATTCATTGAAGAAAAATCCTGAGGACTCAGACTGGCTGTGTTTAGCCTGTCATTACATAGTAGTACCAAAGGGATCAATGCATGTATTGAAAAATATTTCACTGAGTAGCAGGATTCTTTTTCTTAGAAAGTGAATTTCTTATCTAGGTTGCCAGATAAAGCAATATGCCAGAGGGGGGAAAAAAAAAGCATATTGCTTTATGCCTTTTTTTCTCAATTTCATTTCTTCAGTGAACTACATCTTGACAGGATGTAAAAAGATTGAGTGACAATTACAAGCTAATTTTATTTACATATTCCTCTGTATTTTCTGGTACTAGACAGCTGTTATAAGGGGAAAATGGAACATTAATTTTTCGTGATTGTAACTAAAGAATGTTGGAAGATCAAATGTGTGTACTGGAAGAGTGTGTTCAGTTGGGCTTAGTTGATATTTTTCTCTTAATTCGACAGTTGTTTAAATTTTTTGGCACTGAGTAGACTTTACAACACATGTAACTTATTCGATATATATAATTTATAAAAGGAAACAAATAACTGGTTTCTCTTCTTCAGAAAACTGAGTTGCTTATATTGGGGGATATATTCATGTGAAACTTTAATTTTTTTAAATTTTTAATTAGTTTATTAATTAATTTTACTTTACAATATTGTATTGGTTTTGCCATACATTGACTTGAATCCACCATGGGTGTACATGTGTTCCCCATCCTGAACCCCCCTCCCACCTCCCTCCCCATCCCATCCCTCTGGGTCATCCCAGTGCACCAGCCCCGAGCACCCTGTCTCAAACATCGAACCTGGACTGGCAATTCGTTTCACATATGATGATATACATGTTTCATGTGAAACTTTAAATAAATATAGGTTTCGACCCCTTTGCAAATGTCTGTCTGAACACAAATGTTTGAATTTATAAGGCCATTTTATTAAATTCCACAATAATTGTTAGTCAAATGGTCTCTTAGTGCTTAAAGCTCAAGGAGAATATTTTCTGTAATTGTATTTATTTGTTTATTTTGGTGGTGCTGGGTCTTTGTTGCTGTGCGGGCTTTTCCCTGGTTGCAGTGAGCGGGAGCTGCTCTCTAGTTGGCGTGTGCAGGCTTCTCATTGCAATAGTCTCCTTTGTTGCGGAGCACAGGCTCTAGGGTGCTCAGGCTTCAGCAGTTGTGACACGTGGACTCTAGAGCAAAGGCTCAATAGTTGTAATGCATGGGCTTACTTGCTCTGTGGCATGTGGGATCTTCCTGAATCAGGGATCAAACTCATGTCTCCTGCATTGACAGGCAGATTCCTTACCTCTGAGCCCCCAGGGAAACCCCAAAATATGTTTTTATTGGTTTTATGTTCTAAATATGTTGCTCAGATACTCTGGACAACTTTTCAAAGTCAGTTTTAAAAATACTTGGCTTCCATATTCAGCAGAAAATATTTTGTTCTATATTTGGGCCGTCCTATCTACCACTGTTATTACACACATATAATTTCTTATGTGTGTCTAGGCCTTTCTATACACAGTGATGAAATCTAACTTCCTAGTGCCAGAGTGGAGCCTTGATTATTAGGGCATTTTGGTTGAAGTTTCCAATCGTGATAATGGGCTTCCCAGGTGGCGCTACTGGTAAAGAATTCATCTGCCAATGCAGGAGATACAAGAGACATGGGTTTGATCTCTGGGTTGGGAAGATCCCTTGGAGTAGGAAATGACACCTCAGTCCAGTGAACTCGCCTGGAAAATTTCATGGGCAGAGGAGCCTGATGGGCTATAGTCCATGAGACTGCAAAGAGTCTGATATGACTAAGCGACTGAGCACACAGCAAGTGGAATCATGATAATAACAAATACAAGAATCAAACTGAGTCTGGTTTGATAGCACCACCAGCAGCTGTCAGTCAAGAGGACTCCATCCCCTGTGGTGTTTCATTATGATTTACATGACTCGTCAGCGTGAGAGTAGCAGGGAGTGAGAGGGAAACAGGCAGTCAGATGAACTATAAATATCTGTAATGCCTAAATGACAAAACAATTCATTCTTTTTAATGCATATTTTTAGGTTAATGGACTTTAGCATGTAATCTATTATTGTAACCAGTCATCTTCCCAATAGGATTAAGTGTCTCAAAAAGATTTACATACTAAAAAAAAAGATTTACATACACAACATATATTCATATAAACAGAGACGTTAAAATAAAGCTACAAACCAACTCCAAATCATAATGCAGAAAGGGCAAAAGGAGGCTACCAAAGAATTTGAGTCTTTGTTATTATTATTTTTTTAGCTTAACTATTTTCGCTTACTACATGTGGCCCAGAACCTTCTGGCAACCGACCAAAAAGGAGCTCTTAGGCTAAGCAGTTGTCATTACTGGGTAGAAAGGGACCCTGGGCATTCTAATTTGACCCAACTCTTTCATATAAGAGAGTAGTATGCCAGACTTGGAATGGTGTTTCTGGAGCCAGGCAGCCCCACCACGGAGGAGGCCAGAGTGAGATGGAGTCATGAGCCCGAGGGGACACACTAAGGGTTGTTTCAGATCGGTGGGAGCACAGATGAGGAAGCAGCCGGTTCTGCCTGGGGCAGGCCCGGGAGTGACGGAGGAGTTCCCTGGAGAGAAGGTGGCATCTGATGGAGTTTTGAAGTACATCTGGTTCCTGACTGCTGGGGAAAGTGTACACCAGTGACGTGGGGCTTCCCAGCTGCTGCTGCTGCTGCTAAGTCACTTCAGTCGTGTCCAACTCTGTGCGACCCCATAGACGGCAGCCCACCAGGCTCCGCCGTCCCTGGGATTTTCCAGGCAAGAGTACTGGAGTGGGTTGCCATTGCCTTCTCCATGCAGGTGGCGCTAGTGGTAAAGAACCTGCCTGCCAATGCAGGAAACGTAAGAGCCTTGGATTCGATCCCTGGGTCGGGAAGATCCCATAGAGGTGGGCATGACAACCCATTCCCATACTCTTGCCTGGAGAATCCCATGGACAGAGGAGCCAGGTGGGCTAAGTCTGTAGGGTCGCAAAGAGTTGGATGTCACTGAAGCCAGTTAGAACAAACGTGAGGACATTTCCATGAGAAGGAAGGTTCTCCTTTATGGGAGCGGCAGGGTGATGTGGTGGGGAGGAAGGAAGAAATCGAGACTCAGATTGTAATACTTAGTTTGAAGTATACATTTGGTCCCAGTTGAGATCATCTTATGGAAATCTGAAATCTTTTCCTCCAAATATCAAAAATTCAAATTGTTATATAACCTTCCTTTATTGGTAAATGAAATGAATCCATCGTTGGGGGAGGCAGTTTGTGGGATATCAGTGCCTCTCTGCGTAGATCTGCCAACAGGTCTGTGAACAGTAGCATTCAAGACCCTTGGAAGGCAGAGAGACTTTCCTGGTGTCTTTTAAGAAATGTTTACTCCATGCGCCTAGGAGACTCATACAGTGTCTTATCTGATGGGAACAACGATGCCAATGATAGTCATTTCCGTTTACTTAGTGCTCACCCCAGTAAGTGTGCTGGACAATAGTAGGTGGGTCTGCCTCCAGAGTCCACCAGCTCAATAACCACATGTACTGCTCTTAGGGTTGAACACAGGAGGGTTCAGTGTGGACAGGCCTCCATGGGAACAGGAGGTGTAAGGACAAGAGATGTAGGAGAGATCATTGCTAATCCCCTACCCATTCCAGTGATAGAGCATTGCTGATTAAAGTGTTTTAAAATTAGCTAATTATTTATTTGGCTGCACTGAGTCTTTGTTGCTTTGCTTTCTTTGTTGCTTTGCTTTCTCTGTTTGCGGTGAGCAGGGGCTACTCTCTGGCTGTTGTGCATGAGCTTCTCAGAGCTTCTCAGAGCTTCTCGTTGTGGCGGCTTCTCCTGTTGCAGAGCACAGGCTCTAGGGCACTTGAGCTTCGGTAGTTGCTGCAGTCAGCCTCAGCAGTTGTGACGCACAGACTTAGTTGCCCCTGCGGCATGTGGGATCCTAGGTCCCAGGCCAGGAATAGAACCCGTGTCCCCAGATTCTTAACTGCTGGACCACCAGGGAAGTCCCCTGATTAAAATTTCCGATTGACCCCACAGGGTTACTCAGAAGAGTATGCTGAGCACAGAGGAAAGGGTAGCTTCCCGGCCATGATCACCCCAGCTTATCAGAACGCCAAGAAAGCCAACGAACTCGCTAGTGATGTAAGTACCTCATTGCGACAACCCACAGAGCCACAGAAGCAGAGGAAAGATGAGACTTTGGAGACTGTGCTTGCTGAAACCTACAGCCAGTTAAATTTTTCAGAGCTGAGTCAAAGCAGAATGTTAACCTTCAATTCCTAACCAAATTTCCGACATCTGCTTTTTGGGTTCATACAGTTAGGTCACATTTGTCTGCTTTAAAGCAGACTGACATGGACAAACCACATCACTTACTTGAGGTCAGCCGAAGCAAGTGCAGATACCAGTCCAGCCAAATAAGATGGAGTTAGGAGAGTCTTTGCAAAATAACCCACTTTAGAAATTGGGCACTCAAGAGGAATAGCTGCTTAAAATAAAGAGTATGATTATCAAACTGGGTATAACCCAGTTGATAAAATAATTTTTATTTGTAGAATGTTAGCCAATTGTCCATCGTTGCAAGATAAGCTATCATTACACCTGGTAAAGTGACATGCACACTGCAGATCTTTCACCATCTTGATCTTGATCATCAGAAGCCCAGCATTCGTCTCATACCCCCTTTGCCCTTCTTCTTTACTTTGTTCCTACTCAGTTATTACCCATTTCCCTAGAAAAGTGCACTTTGTCCTGAGAGGGGAAATAAAGGACACATTCATCACTCGAGGCTGGGTGAGAAATGGTTGTTAAAACCAAAGGCAGAATGGGTTTTTGGATGATACTTCTAGGTATGATCATTTTGAGACCTTTCTTCACGCAGAACTAGAATGTAAAGTGTAAAAAATGTGAAAGGGGGCAGTAATATTTTAGTCTAAAAGGGAGTCAGTGGTGTAGGGACTTAGTGGAGGAAAAACCCATGTGATTGTTTTTTTCCTCCAGGAAATTGTATGAAGTAAATGTTGACATGAAATGTGGGGTAGATGTGGAGTGACTTCTCTCCTGGAGAATGAAAGCAACTCTGTTCTTTGTGTGCTTCTTTCAGATAAAATACAGGCAGGACTTCAATAAGATGAAGGGTGCTGCACATTATCATTCCCTCCCAGCCCAGGACAACTTGGTTCTGAAGCAGGCTCAGAGTGTGAACAAGCTCGTGAGTGAGGTACGTAGGGGGACAGCCCCATCTGTGTGCTGTCACCTCCTTTGATTCCGACAGACAGTGAAGGGGTGACCCCAGAATGAAAAATTCTATGTTAACGCCACATGAGCTACACACGTGTTACCAGTTGCCAAAGAACGAATAGGTAGTCAAAAGCAATTCATAACAGAGCCTAGAACCAAACTAATTAAATCTTTCTCTGATGGTTCAGAAGTTTCCTCCTAAAATTCTCACAGGGCTGTGGATATTCCAAAGTTCCCGGGAGTAGATTTCTAGTTGCCCGAATATTGGATGAGCCAACCTTTATAACCATAAGTCATTCTTAAAGAGTGGAAATCAAAGATGAGGAGTGTTTTGAACATGGAACCTCCCTCATTGTCTTGTTTTTGTAGTCAGGTTTCCAAGAAGTTCTGTGTGCTATATGAATTCCCCTTGCCTTAGAGGCAGACCTGGCTGCCAGAGACAGTGTTTCGTTTGGCCTGCCAAGGGGTTAGGATTTTTAGAATTGCTAGGGCTGTTTGCAAGGGAATATCCCCTCTAGTTCCCCATATCCTTTTTATTGTTCTTGAGTTTCTTATAGCAGCTTCTTCTCTGTTGGCATCACCTATCAGGACCCTGAAGTCTTTCGAGTTGTCAGCCTCTTGCCAGGCTCTGCATAGGACTCATCTAACAAGTTGTCTGAAACTCAAAAAAAGATACGCAAATATCCTAAAAGATTTTTCTTCTCTTTCCTGAGAGTCAGTCCTTTATTCCAAAAAGTGCCTTAGCCTGTGATGCTGCTCAGAATCACAAGAGTGTACATTTCCTGGGCATCATCAGAAACTTCAGATACTTAGAAATAGTGGATAGGTGCCTAGCCCTTGGAACCTGCATTTAAAAAAAAAATTGTATATTTGGCTGTGCCAGGTCGTAGTTGCTGCACATGGGATCTGGTTCCCTGACCAGGGATCGAACCCAGGCCCCTTGCATTGGGAATGTGGAGGCTTAGCCATGGGACCACCAGGGAAGTCCAGAACTTGCGGTTTAAACAAATTATCCATATGATTCTTATGCTCTAGGCCAGAGGTCAGCAAACTATGACCTGAGTAACAAATCTGGCCTGCAGCCTGTTTTTATAAATGAAGTCTTATTGAAATACATCGTATATCTGCTTTTGAATGATAAAGACAAAATTGATAGAGATGGTATGTCCTGCAGGGCTTCCCAAGTGGCACATCGGGTCACACAGAGTTGGACACAACTGAAGTGACTCAGCACACACACACACACACACACATGTCCTGCCAAGACTCAAATGTTTACTATCTGCTCATTTATAGAAAAAGTTTGCTGAATCTTGTGTTTTGACTCATGGAACATTAGATCTAGGTGGGGTATTTGCAGTCTTTTGTCCCTGGCTTTGTCATAGACCTGGAAAAGTCAAGTGTCTTATTCTGGTTTCATAGGCTTCTAGGGACAGAACTAGAAACAGACCCAGGAATAACACTTACCATTTTGGCCTTTTTCTACGTGAAAGTGTTAATTGCTCATTCGTGTCCAACTCTTTGCGACCCCATGGACTGTAGCTCGCCAGGCTCCCCCATTCATGGGATTTTCCAGGCAAGAATATTGAAGTAGGTTGCCATTTCCTTCTCCAGGGATCTTTCTGACCCAAGGATTGAACCCAGGTCTTTTGCATTACAGGCAGACTCTTTACCATCTGAGCCACAAGGGAAGCCTTTTCTATGTGAATATACTATAAATAAATATATGAATATAAAAACATATTTTCATAGAATTAGAATTCAACTGTGTGTACAGTTTTATATGCTTTTTTCATTTTATATCATATTATAAGCATTGTGATGCATCTTGCAAACTTTAAGAGGCATATTCCCACCAAATGTTTTATACGTATGATAATAAATTGTATTTCCTTTGGTAAGCATCACAAGGGAACCTTCCATTTCTTTTTGCCCTTATGTTTATTTAGTAAGACTAACCAGCCCTGCCTCTATTAATGGTAACTAGCCTTCAGCTGCCTTCTCTAATTACCTGGAACAACTTGGAGTCTATTTAATAATGACCTCACATCTTACATACAACTACCCAGAGGAGCTCAACTAGCCATTTAAAATTAGAAGGCACTCTGCGTTTATGTGTGGTCTCATTTATTACACTCTTTTGTAAAGTAACTTTTTTGGTTAAATTCTACTGAAGTATATATACAGAGAAGTGCATATATCATAAGTGTTCAATAGGAAGAATTTCCACAAGTGGGCTCATCTTTGTAATAAGCAATCAGATCAAAAAACAGAACATGACCAGAAGTCCTGACATCCCCCCAGACACCTGTCCCCAGAAGTGACCACTTCCCTGTTTTCTAAAACTATTTTGCCATTTTTTGAGCTATACTATATAAAAATCTTAAAGTATTTACTCTTAAAAGGGACTATATATTTTTTAACATTCAGAACTAAACTGATTATTTACTTATTCACTATTTGAAAGGAAAACATGTACTGTTGACCTACAGTAGCCTATGCCTGATATTTTAAAATCTTCGGTTGAAAGTTTTCTAAAAATATCCCAAGTTGAGCCCTGGTGACATTTTTAAGAGTGACTTCGGGTTTGGTTCTCTTGTGCATCTGGTGTTTTGGTTTCCAAGGTGGAGTATAAGAAGGATCTGGAAAGTAGTAAAGGTCATAGTATCAACTACTGTGAAACGCCTCAATTCAGGAATGTGTGCAAGATCTCAAAATTCACCAGTGATGTGAGTTTTTAATGCCTAAGCCTTTGTTTGGCCTTTTTTTTTTTTTTTAATGACCTGAATTTCTTGGTCTCCTAAGAGAATGCATCTGGGTGTCTTGGAGAAGCATGGCTTCTTAGGCACAGATACTATGAGTGTTGATAGAGATTGCCTGCTGGGCTGGTCCATGGAGTGTTAAATCCCCAGCATGCACTTGACCCTGAGTCCTTAGGGCGGCATCTGCCCTCTTGCCTCCTTCATGTAAAACAGTATCCGGATCCTAGTGGCAAATGCCGGTGAGGAAGCCTAGCTGAGCATGCAGTGTTCCCTCTCAACTTGACTCTGTGCTTCTTAAATTAGTACACAATCTCAGTTATCCTGCCCGGTCACCTGGGGGGCCAGGTGTTACTTCCCCATCTTACAGCTGAGCAGATGTATGCTGGCGTGGCATTTGCAAATTTGGAAATTCTCCAAGTCTGGGGATGTATCCTTGAGAACATCAAAGACTGGTTTATATGATTATACTTCTACTTATACTATAAAGTATGCTTATAGTAGTAAAATCTGAAATCACGTGGGACTTTGTAAGGCTCAGTAAGGAATTTTTTTTTTTTTTGCCTACATGCCATAGTTGAGCACACCAGCTTTGGAGCTGACGGGCCTGGTTCCATAATTGGCCAAGTGGCCTCCTCTGGGCAAGTTGTTTAAGTTCCTGGAGCCATTTTGCCTGTCTGTAAAATGGGGATGATAATAAATCCTTCCTCCTCACAGAGTGTTTGTGAAGATTACTGAGATAAGTAGAACTGTATCTGAGGCAGAGTAATAGTATTCTGTTAAAATACTCTCAGTGCCTGGACACTCAATGGCCTCCCAAGGTAGGTGATTTTAATGTAACTTTATTAGAAAGTACTCCGATTTTTCTACTTGTGACTTCTTGTCTTCTTGTTTTGTTCTTTGTAAGCTGCATTTGGGACATAATATAGCTACTTAATATGGTTGCGGTAGTAACCAATGTGTCATGTAAAAGGCGCAGAATTTGGCAAAGCTCAGGTTTTATTCTTCATATATCTAGAAAGAGTGGTAATGGCATGCAGTGCAGGGGCCTGGGGCATGGGGTTGCATGCAGCCCCTATATCATCAGTGCTTGTCCTTGGAAAGCTCCACATTCATGTGATAGGTTTTCACATTGGAAAAATCTGGTATGTTTACAACTGAAAATGTTAAAAAAAAAAATCAGGTCTGTTTTGTGCTGTCCATGCATCAGATCCTGTGTTTGCTTGTATGCTTGTTTTACACCAACTTCTTGAATTCTAATTTTTTTTTTTTTAGGTTTGTCTTATTTTTAATTTGCTGACCCACTGAATACATAAATAGGCTCTATTTAATCATTTATGTGTTGGATTTAGCACATTAAGATGAGTCGTTTGTCTTCCATGAGTTGGGGGAGAGAATGCTTTTGTTGAAGGTTTTGTGTTCCCATGTAGAATAAATATAAAGAAAACTACCAGAACCGCATGAGAGGCCACTATGAAGGAGTTGGGATGGACAAACGGATGCTCCATGCTCTGAAGGTTGGAAACCTGGCAAGCAATGTGAGTCCTGTTGTGAAGGGCCTGCGTGTCTCTGGGGTCTACTGGGGTGGAAGGAGAAAGGGCACGAGGAATTCAGCCAATTCTTTTCCAACCTCCCTTTTAAAAAGTCAGTGTTTTGTTGTGTAAAGACTGACCTCAAAGAGTTTCTAAATGTTAATCAATACAACCAAGGCTAGGTAAAAAATCCTTGAAAATTTTCAAAAGCTTCCATGTATTAATCTCAGCTTTCTCTGCTTTGAAGAGTACTTGGATCTATTGTAATTGATCCAGTGTAACAAAAACTTTCAGTTTCTGAGAGATAAAGAGAAGTGGATGAGCATAATTCTCATTTGAAATGCTTCAGATTTCCAAAGCATTTGTGATTTATTTGAAATTGATTGGTTGGTTGACTGATTTATTCATTCGTTCCACCTCAGTGTTCATTGTAGATTTCCTGTGTCCAGGCAATGCTCAAGACGGTGGGATAACAAGATAGATCAGGCCCCTCTTTTTGCTAAAGCATGTGATCTATTAATCTCTGGCTTTGTCCATTCGGTTTACACATTTGCAAATGCCAAATTGTACATCTTGGAAGTAAATGACACCAAGAAGAAGCTGATCTCATTATTAAAACATACACATGTCAAATTTAATCTGCCTGAGAAAGTCAAATTTGACCTTTAGAAAAAAATTTCAAGTACTCTGAAGACTCCTGAATTTTCATTTATTTTCTGGGCATTAGCCAAGAAGCTCTTTTATTGTATACTTGTATGCAAATGCTTCTTCTTTACAAAAAAATCTACAAGGGACTCCATGATTAATAAGAAAGATAAAATAAATGTGTTACAGATGAAGTTAGCTAATTTTGGGTTAATTAAGAAGAAGAATTCAAATTAATTAAAGGCAAAAGTATGAATGTAATTTAATTTTCCTTGGAGGTGATGAAACTGAATTAATTTTGTTTCTGGTTATTTAAAGAATATTTTTATGACATTCAAACAAGGTCACAAGAAAGTGGGAGGCTAATTTCTCTTTTCTTGCTCTTTTCTTTGTGTTTCAGATCGCCTACAAGGCTGATTACAAACATGATGTTGTCGACTACAACTACCCGGCCACTCTTACCCCTTCCTATCAAACAACAATGAAACTGGTTCCCTTGAAAGATGTGAGTCCTTCTCCAATAGACCTTTATTCCTCAACACGTCCCTCCAACGGAGTGATTCTTAGGCAGTGAGATGGAAAGAAACAGGATACAGCAGTTCATAGGAGATACAAGGAACTGAGAAAAAGTAATTCTTTTCTAACAGGACGTTCATATATGTCTGGAAACCCTTGGATTTCCAGCATAAGGCAGAGACAGCCCTGGTTTCATCTTGGAAATATCCTAAAGTCCCATTTCACCTCTTAGAATTTGGGAACTATATCTGCTGCTGGGCACATTTAAAGTAATTATTTGCTAGCAGTGATGAGGTTTTTTTTTTTTTAAGTTTTATGTTTGAGGACCAGAGGAAGTAAACTGAAATAGCTATAAGTTGAGAGGAAATGGTAACATTGGCTTAATTATTTTCTCTAGAGCACTTAATTATTTTCCCCAGGAGAAATATGTGTGTAATTTTAAAATTTAGTTTTATATAATATTAAATAAAATAATTTAAGATTAAGTAAAATAATTAATATTACAGCAGTGATTTTATTATATTTGGTTTGTCTCCAATGAAATATATATAATTAATTAATTTCATTGTTTTCTAATTACAAGAATTTTGCCACATGTTTATTACAGAAAATTTAGAAATACAAAAACAAACAAGGGAAAAAAAAAAAACAAACAAGGAAATCAGAAGTTATCTACTGTTTTAAAAAGTACATAAGGTGGTTTAGAACTGAGTTGTCAGTTCATGTTTGTCAGTGAAGGTTATCTTCAGTCAATCATTTAATGTAAGGACTTCCCTGGTGGTTCAGTGGTTAAGACTTTGCCTTCCAATGCAGGAGGTGAGGGTTGGATCCCTGGTCAGGGAGTTGAGGTCCCACATGCCTCATGGCCGAAAAACCAAAACATAAAACAGAAGCTATATTGTAACAAATTCAATAAAGACTTTAAAAAGGGTCCACATCAAAAAAAAAATCTTAAAAAAATAATTTAGTATATCATTCAACTTGTGCCCATTGAGTGCTCAGGGCTACTTTCCTTCACCTTCCTCTGGAGTCAGCACAGCTCCAGCAGTTGACTTGGTCTGTGCTGTTGATAGATAGGTCTTTGCAGCTCTTTCCCTTTTGCTTCGAGTCGGAGCAGTGTCAAGTTTAGCTGGACATCTCCAGCATCTAATATAGATACAGGGCAGTGAAGGCCAGTCAGTGGCAAATGACAGCTTGATGGATGAAAGGGACTTTTCAAATGTGTGAATAAGCAGGGTATGGGAAGTAGAATATAAAGAGCCCCATTTTGCTTCTCCCTTTTCCAGAAAGTTTGGTTGCATTGACTTACTCATTCCACCTTAATGAAATTCAAGTTTAAACTTGACTACCAAAGCCAGGTTTCTTTTTTTGGCTTTCTTTTTTGACCTGAGAAACTTGAGGAATCAAGAGCATCTCATAAAAATCTTGAGTGAGTTCTTTCACAGGGGGCTTCTGAGTGAGTTCTTTCTTTGAGTGGGCTTCCATAGTAGTTCAGTTGGTAAAGAATCTGCCTGCAATGCAGGAGGCCGGAGTTCAATCCCTGGGTCAGGAAGATCCCCTGGAGAAGGAAGTGGCAACCCACTCCAGTATTCTTGCCTGGAAAATCCCATGGACAGAGGAACCTGGTGGGCTGCAGTCCATGGGGTTGCATAGAGTCGGATATGACTGAGCAACTAACACTTTTCACTTTCACAGTAGAATTCTAGAAACAATGCTTAGTAACAAACAAAATGAGAGAGGGTCCTACAACTATTATATAGGGTCCTATAACAGCAATCCTGTTATAACATGACTTGCTATGACATTTGCCTATATAAGACAGTGGATCAAACCAGGCACCTGAAATAGAGCCAGCTCAACCTGGAGAAGTCTGAGAGATGAATTAAACCAGATTGGATTAGAAATATTAATTGGAAGCAGAGGTAAATTCTGCACTGGCAGCCCATGAGCCAGATCCAGGTTGCAGAGGTATTTGGTGTGGCCACACAGTGTTAAGAAAAATTGTTTTTTGAAACGATATGTAGAAATTGTGAGTTCATATAGGAACTGTGGCCCTAGTTCGTGCATGGCAGCAGTTGATGGGGCCTGAGTGGCCACTTCTATCACCTTAACCTGCTTTACTTTATTTTCCTGGCTCCTGTGTGAAAATTTTTACCGCCCTTAGTGTAGGACTTTAGTTTTCAGAAAGTTTGCGTATCCATTTATAAGTATATTTGTGGTCTGTCTTTCTGTCTGGTAGTCTTAGAGTTGGTCAGAAAGCCCTGAAATTAAGTAAACAAGCATGGGCCCTTAATTAGAGAACATTCCTTTCAGATGGATTTTAAAAACACTAATAGCATTAAAATGAGACTCTACCCTCAGCAAAGGGAGCTTTCAGAAAGTAGACTGGAGCATTGACCGAGCATCTGTGATGTTGCAAAGATATCATTAATCATGGAGAGTGTTAATTATGTCCTGCAGAGGAGAGTAATTGTGCTCTGCAACATACTTAAGGCAGAATTATCAGGAAGGAATGTGCCATTTAAAAAACACAGTTTTGTGACATTTTACCATGCATAATTCTGAATTCTATTAGACTCTGAGATGATAATTTTCCCTCTGACTTAGTGCGTTAGGAAGCTACTATAGTGTAATCTCATTAATATTTGACATTGAAATGACTTCATATTTCCTAGCTTTTCTACATACCCCAGGTCCAAAACTCAGAATGTGCAAAAACTTTTTTTCCTTGAATTGTTAACTAAATAGAATGAAGCAATGCTGTCCCTTTTCTCCAAATCCCAACAAAAGATTCTGTGGTCTAGTATCTGGAACACCCTGTTCTTAGATCTTGTTCTAGAAGCTAATTTATAAGTCTTTTTGTTTTGTTTGTTTTCTAATTTGTCATAATACATTTCCTTCTCTAAGCAGAGATAGCTCTGGTTATAGGGAACCCCTGGCTCATCTCTAAGATAACAGGTAACAGTTCCAAGTACAGCAGCATTGGCAAAACCACAGTTATCGTATGCAGTCTGGGAGCTACTTTGGGAGGCCGACTGCTGGGATTTGAACCCTAGCTCTGACACCAGGGACTTTCCTGGTGGCTCAGACAGTAAAGAATCTTCCTGTAATGCTGGAGACCGGGATTCGACCCCCTGGGTGGGGAAGATCCCCCTGGAGAAGGGAATGGCTATCCGCTCTAGTATTTTTGCCTAGAGAATTCCATGAACAGAAGAGTCTGGTGGGCTACAGTCCATGGCATCTCAAAGAGTCGGACATGACTGAGTGATTAACACTCCCTTTCTGACACCAGCTGGTGACCTTGAGCAAGTCACTTCAGGGCTCTGTGCCTCAGTTTACATGTTGTGAGGTGGGGATAACAGTGCTCCCCACAGGGTGGTTGGGAAGATTCAATGTGTAAATAAATGTAAAGCACTTGTAGTAGAGCCAGGCGCATGGTAAGTGCTATTTTTTTTAGCCGTAATTATTGTTTAGCTCCTGTTGGGACAGGTAAGAAAAGAGCAAGTCCAAGGAAGAGATGCAGTCTCAAGCTTTTCATTGGGTCTGTTTCCCTTGGGTCAGTGGGTTTTAAAATATTGAACTGTTTCTCAGCATTTAAAATTGTAAGAATTTATATAATAATATAGATTTCTGGTTTCTTTGGGCTAACTGGACTGTCTGGCCACTCCGAGTCCCACTTTGATCAAGATCACCATCCCCCAGAGCTGAGTGGTAGCTTTGCCCTTTGCCACAGTCCCCACCACTCCGCATTACTCCCCCACAATGAGGCCAAACACCGAGCCAAGATGAGTGCCATCTGGCTAGTGGTCTGTGACTCACAGGGGTGAGCTGTCACCCAGGGAGGTGGCAACAGGAGGTGACAGCAGGTGGGTAGGATGGCAAAGACCTCAGACTCTGGTTTAGACAGACAGGATATTGTAGGAAAGTGCAAGGCTGCCCCCTGTGAGGGCAGAGCCCCCTGCTATGGGGTCATGGTCAGAGGCAGTAGATGGAGTATGGACAGAGAAGTAAGAGCTAGTGGGATGCAGGAAAGTGGAGTGTGGAGGCCTAAAGAAGCTGCAGTACTGTGCCGGATACTGGGTGGGGCCCTGGGCTTTGGGCAATTAAACAGAGGCATGAAGATCATGTGTGGGATGTTTGATGGTGATCTGACTGCTACTAACAGGTCCAGAACCTAACTGACTAAACGGCCTAGCATGGTGATGGTAGGTATTAAAATTCCTTTCTCTGATTAGCGATGTGGACGGTCACCCTTTCTTTCATTCCCTGGCCATTCAGTTGAACTCTTTTTATGAGCCGCCTGTTCAGTCACTCACTCTCCAATGAACTGTTTTTCCATCTGTGGGCTTGGAGTGTCTGTTGGTCTCCAGTTGGAATCTTCGGGTTTTTCTTTGGTCATTTGAGAATCACGGCTCTATAGGGCTGAGGGGGAGGGAGCTAAGGAAATCTTAGAGCAAAGTACAGCTGACGCCTTGTGCCTTTCTGCATCCAGGTCAACTACAGGCAAAGCATCGACAAGCTGAAGTACAGCTCTGTGACCAACACGCCTCAGATTGTTCAAGCCAAAATCAATGCCCAGCAACTGAGTCATGTGAGTGACACTTCTCCACCCAGCTAGATGTGGGGGACTCGCAGTTGCTTTGCAGGGTTCTGGATATCTGGTTCCCAGAGATTTGACTTCCATCGATGGTGTCATATGTCCTGTTACAACCATGAAATGACTCTTTTTAAAAGTTATTATTTTTAATATTTATTTATGTTTGGCTGCACTGGGTCTTCCTTGCGCTGTGCATGTAGCCTTTATATAGCTGCAGCAATCAGGGGCTACTGTCTGGCTGTGGTGCTTGGGCTTCTCATTGCGGTAGCTTTTCTAGTTTCGGAGCATGGACCCTAGAGTAGTTGTAGTGTGCTAGCTTAGTTGCTCCGCAGCATGTGGGATCCTCCCAGACCAGGGATCAAACCCATGTCTGCTGCTTTGACAGGTGGATCCTTAATCACTGGACCCCTAGGAGAGTCCAGAAATTACTCTCTTTGATTTAAACTTTATTTTATAAAATTTCAAATACATTCAAAAATAGCAAGGACAGCATAATGAACCCCCAGGCAGCCGTCACTCAGCTTCAATGAATTAACTCGTAGACAGTCTTGCTTCTGTATGCACATCCACTGCCCCCCTCCATATTATTTTGAAGGAAATCCTAGGTACTGTGTAATTTAATCTACAGATATTTTAGTATGAATCTCTAAAATATAAAAATAATTTTAAACATATTTGTACAATTTTGATATATCACACCAAAAAACGAACAAAAATTTTTAACATCACCAGTGTCCAGGTGGCATTCAGCATTCCAGTTGTCTCATAAGATTATTTTTTTTTTTACAGTTTGTCTGAATCAAGCTCCAGATAAGGTCCACACTTTGTGATTGATTGATATGTCTTCAAGACTCTTTTCATCTTTAAGTTTTCCTCTTTATCTCTTTTCTTGCAAGTTGTTTGTTGAAGAAACTGAACTGTTTATCCTGTAAAGTCTCCCACATCTGAGCTTTGCTGACTGTATCCCAGTGTGGATTGCATATGTGTTCTTCTGGCCTCCAGTGCCTATAAAATAATAGTTGGATCTCTAGGTTTGGTCAGGCTCAGGTTTAATTTGGGGGCAAGACTGCTTCTCATATGATGCCATGTTCTTCTGTTGAGAATCATAAAATGTCTGGTTGGCTGCTTCTGTGTGTGGTTTAAGATGGTCTGTTTCCAATGTGGGCAGACATTTGATAATTACTCTTTGAGTATCTAACTGCACATAGCGAGAGATTTAGCATTGCAGTAAGTTTAAAAAAGCAAGTTTCATACCCTCAAGTGCTTCAGAGGCCAGCGGGTGAAGTAGCCACAGGGAAGTCTTTTGCAAACTTGTAACTGTGAGCATGCCTTTGAGTTGTTTGACTTTTCATTTGGCATCTTCCATCTGTTAATTTAAAATGCTCATAAAATTACAGGCTTCCTTGTGAAATGCCTTTTCCAGAAATTCCTTCTCAGCTACGGGCCTACAAAAAGAGAGTGTAAAAGAGTGCATTCTCTCCAAAGTTCTCCTTCTGCCATGTCAAAACCATGTGCTTACCCTTCGGGTTTATTTTAAATCCAACAGGTGAATTACCGTGCTGACTATGAGAAAAACAAGTTGAATTACACGTTGCCCCAGGACGTACCTCAGCTGGTGAAGGCCAGAACCAATGCAGAATTGTTTAGTGAGGTGAGCAAGGAGCGTGGGTGAGAACACGGTGGGGGCTATAAACAGATGTGAAAATGAAGGGACAAGAGCAGTCCAGCAAACAGGGCCCAGGGACTCCTCTGTTCATGGAGAGGTTCATCAGAGGCGCCCATCAGGTTGTAATTTTGAATGTTGCTGCCTCATGGCATGTGGTAGTTCAAGAGAATAAATTGATCACAGCAATTGAATTCTCACTGTATGTACATGTGTATGGTGTATGTTGGAACACACACACATACACATACTCATACATACTCATCATCATCCTGATGATTCCTAGCTGGTGCTTTGCTGTGTGGGTAAAGTTTAAGTTTGAAGAAGACCAAACTTAATCACCAGGTTCTCCCAGGAGTCACTATGAGGCTATGACTAGCCTTCTTATTCTAGATGGGAATTGTAGGGCAGAAGAATTCTGCACTGTGGGCAGATTCTTTACCGTCTGAGCCACCAGGGAAGCCCAGTTAAGAGTTTGGGATTAACATATGCACACTACTATCTATGGGATAGGTGAATAATAGGGACCTACTATAAAGCAGGGAAGCCTAGTGTGCTACAGTCCATGGGGTCGCAGAGAGTTGGACTCGACTGAGCGACTGTACTGAACTGAACTATATGGCACAGAGAACTGTACCAAATATCTTGCAATAACCTATAATGTAAAAGAACTGAAAAGGATATATATGTATAATGTGTATGTATATATATATCTATCTATACATATATGTGAATCACTTTGCTATGCACTTGAAACTGGCGTAGTATTATAAATTACACTTTAATAAAAAATCTAAAAAGGAGAAAATAATCTTTTTTGTATGCTTATTCTGTGCTGGACACTGAGATAGGCATTATGTATGGAATTTTTCATATATATTATATTCATATGACCCCTTGGAGTTATTTATTGCAGAGACACAGTTGGTGGCATGGGCTTTGGTATCAGAGAGCCAGGTGTTCCTCCCATGGCAGCAGCAATACCCTGTATCTGTTTGCACTTTACGAACTGAGGATATCTGTTCTCATGTACACAATATATTCTTACTGCCACCCTTGTGTGAAGTCACTTCAGCTGTGTTTGACTCTTTGCAACCCTATGGACTATAGCCCACCAGGCTCTTCGGTCCATGGAATTCTCCAAGCAAGAATACTGGAGTAGGTTACCATGCCCTTCTCCAGGGGATCTTTCCCACCCAGGAATTGAGCCCAAGTCTCTTATGTCTCCTGCAATGGCAGGTGGATTCTTTACCACTAGCGCCACGTGGAAAGCCCCTTAGACAGATATATAATATTGTTTTTGCAAATGGTAAACTGAGGACCAAAAAAGTGAAGTAATTTGTCCAAGGTCACATGATCAGGCAGCAACAGTGCTAGGATGAACCCATGGGTCTTCTCATTGTCCTATCCCATCACTACCCCACATGGCCCTACAGTGAGGGAATCAATGGTGTTAATAATTGTTGTTTTTCACCTCCATGGTATTTCCATTCCTCTTGGTGCTGCTCCTTTTCATATAACTCATATGACTTAATAAAAGAATGAATAAAATATTGAAAAAAAGATTGTTGTTATCACTTTGGTTGTAACAGCCAAGATTCTGCTCTGTAAGCAGATGAAGGCTCCAACTTTGTATTTAAAAAACTTCTGTTCAACTTTTGACAAGACTGGACAGTGAGTCCCATTCACCTGTGATTCTGTTTGTCAGGTCAAGTACAGAGAAGGCTGGGAGAAGACAAAGGGGAAAGGATTTGAGATGAAGCTGGATGCCATGTCTCTGCTGGCTGCCAAAGCTTCCGGAGAGCTTGCGAGCAATGTAGGTTTCTCTAATTAACTCAGAAATGCATAAAAGACGGTTCCAGTAAAACATCAGTGGTCCCGCAGAAAAGAATAATGACTGTTAACATTGTAAGCATTGCTACGCTTTAATCTTCAACTGGGTTTGTGAAAGACTGGGAGGTGTTTTTTTTCAGGATAGTTCCCCTTGTACTTGTCACCTGGACATGGTGCCCCTTGCACTAACCACAGTCCCTCACATGGCAAAGTTTATCTCTCACAGTTGACTTTCCTATTTCTTTCCAGATTAAATACAAAGAGGAGTATGAAAAAGCAAAAGGCAAAGTCCTGGGAACTACAGACTCGAGGCTGCTGCACTCGCTCCAGGTTGCCAAGATGAGCAGTGAGGTAAAGTCTTCTCTATTCCTCAACCCCCTGACTTAGGGCTGTGTTGCTGTGAAAGTTTTTCCCAGCCTGCTTCACTTGAGGCTGCTTGTAAGTTCTTTCCTGGCTGATGTGGGAAATGTTTTCTTTCTTTATCTTGGCAAAGACTACTATTCTTTGAAAGTAGATGAGAAGTGTGTGGTCCCTAAGGGTGACCGGCATCTGCTGTTCGCAGTACAGGATGTTCAGCCACATCTATTCACTCTGAAATGTTTACTAAACACCTACTCTGGCGAGATATTGTGTCAGACACTGGAGTCGTAAGAGTAAACAACGTATAACTGGTTTCTCTCTAATGGGGTTTAATAGACAGGAAGCTTTCTGTTTATTGAGGTGGTGTCCTGGATGAATCCTCTCGTCCAAACACATGTGGTATTCAAGATGTTTAGCCAACAACTGGGGCATCTAGGTTCCAGCCACTCAAAATGGCAGTACTTATAAACAACTCTGGTGGCAGGGGGTTAACCTGGGTAAGTATCCCTTAGCAGAAACCTTTGGGGAAGGAGTGGTCTGCCAAAAGGGTCAGATTTGGTTTCCAATGAAGACTTCCCTGTCGATGCCGAACAGGCAACAAAGAAGCATGGTCATTGATTGTGCTTTACCATGGTGAGGCTGGCTAATGCTGCTTTGGTTATGATTACCTGATGAGTCATGGAGGAACCAGGGCTTGAATAGAATAAGAGAATTGGCATCTTGTAATCCTTTTGGATGTGCCCTGTGGAACAAGCCCTCTAATGTCCTCAGTCATGAAGCATACAGAGACGCTGAGTATTTGGCTTCAGTTTAGACAGAGAACAAAACTGGTATTTCATACTTGTAATTGGAGCAAATGGGGCCAAAAAAGATGGCCTTGCCCAAAGTCATATTGTAGTCAGTATGGCTGAGAAATAGAGAATTAGACCATAGAACTCTTAACTTACTGGCTCTAGGCTTCTTCTACTGTACCACACTTCCTCACCATCACACCATCATCACCACCATCACACCATCACCACCACCATCACCACCATCCATCCTCATTGGCCCCCTCATTGCCAACATTTATCAAGTGTTTGCTTGCACTTGATACCATCCCTGCACTAAGTGGGTTTCAGCTACTGTTTTGTTTACTTTTCACAATAGCCCTCCAAGGAAAATGAGCCTTTAGAGAGGTGATGTGACTTCCCAGAGGCCATCTAGCTGGCAAAGTTCAGATCAGATTTGAACTCAAGCTTGGCTGACCCTGGAGCCCAAACTTTGCTATATTTGCCTCTCAAAGCTTCCACAGAAACCATGGATCGAGTGTTTTCTTCCTAGAGCAGCTGGGTGAAAAGAGTCAGGAGGCATTTCTCGGGGAGACAAAGTAGTGTGAAACCTCAGTTCCCAGGTGCCACCACCTAACAGAGCCAGGACTTGGATCTCACGCTTTGGACAGACGGGTGGCATTGCCCAGAGTGCCAGCTCCTCCTGGAAGCCTGGGCTTCTCTCCTGGGCTTGTTTTCACATCACTCCCGCCAAGGCGGGCTTCCAGTAATACAGTGTGTTTTGGTGCCTTCAAGGTTGAATACAAGAAAGGCTTCGAAAAGAGTAAGACCCACTTTCACCTGCCCATGGACATGGTCAACATCAGGCATGCTAAGAAGGCCCAAGCTCTGGCCAGTGACCTGGACTACAGGAAAAAACTGCATGAATACACTGTGCTGCCCGAAGATATGAAGACTCGCTGGGCCAAGAAAGCCTACGGGCTCCAGAGCGAGGTGAGCTCTGACTCTTTGCCCGCTCTCCCCATGCAGCTCTTGCAGCTGGATATGGTGACACTTTCAGAGTGATTTAGAACTTGTCCATGAGTCTGTTAGGTGACTCAGGACCAGGAAGAACTGTTGGAGATGTGCGAGGCCCAGGGAAGATGGAGGGGGAGGCAGAGATAGAGATGGAGTTACAATCAAGACAGTGGAGACTGGAGGGTGGAGGGTTGGGACTCAGAGCTATTGTGAAAAGTCAAGGTGTGTTGATAATGGGATGAGCAAAGAGGAAAGCAAGTGCTGCAAGTGGTAAAGCTGATACATGTTGTAAAGTAAATCTAGGAAGTATAGCAGGTTGGCAGATAAGGTTCTTAGGCAAAAAGTCTGAAAAGCCCTCTCTTTTGGTAAAGGTGGTGGTGGTGTTTCAGAGCTAAGGTAGAATAGCCTCATTTGATTACAAGGTGGGCTGTGGCTTCACCCCCGAGCAGAGTTCTGCCTGACTATAAGATGAAGGGCAGAGAAAAGGCAGGAGTGAGCGCTTTCCTATGTCTCTGTTAACTTCTCCCAGTCCGCATCCATGTGTCTGATTAAGCTTGGTCTTCCTCTTGCAGCTGCAGTACAAGGCTGACCTGGCGTGGATGAAAGGGGTTGGGTGGCTGACTGAGGGCAGTCTCAATTTGGAACAGGCCAAGAAGGCCGGACAGCTGGTCAGCGAGGTAACCTGAGCCCAAGCCCCTGGCTTCTTGTCCTTCTCAGACCAAGTCATCCCGGAGAGCCATCGTTCCCTCTGAATTCTCCTCAACCCCCAGGCTTAGTTTTTGAGTGAGACGGGGGAGTACTTCTTCATTTTGCACGTGTAGCTCACCCTGAACTAGCATTCTACACCCTTATGCTTCCTGGGAGGTATTTGTTAGAAGCCGACCAATTTAAGTAGTACTTACATCCATGAATCAGAATGGTTGTGATATACAATTAGGACATAGGAAATGTGTTTGTCGTGTGAGGAGTGTGTGATTGCTTCTGAATCAGAGGATCTGGTATTTAGAGGTCAGGGCTTCCCTGGTAGCTCAGACGGTAAAGCGTCTGCCTACAATGCAGGAGACCTGGGTTCAATCCCTGAGTTGGGAAGATCCCCTGGAGAAGGAAATGGCAACCCATTCCAGTATTCATGCCTGGAAAATCCCATGGACCGAGGAGCCTGATGGGCTACAGCCCAGGGGGTCACAAAGAGTCAGACATGACTAAGCGACTTCATTTCACTTCACTTCACATTCTCATCATACTTTTTGGAAAAAGAAAACACCTGATGCTGGGAAAGATTGAGGGTAGGAGGAGAAGGGAACAACTGAGGATGAGATAGTTGGATGGCATCACCGACTCAATGGACATGAGTTTGAGCAAACTCTGGGAGATGGTGAAGGACAGGGAAGCCTGGCATGCTGCATGCACTCCATGGGGTTGCAGAGTCGGACTAAGCAACTGAACAATAATTCTCACTGTGTGTGTGCCTTAAACTCACTGTAGACTTTGGGCAAGTCATTCAACCTTTCCAATCCTCCTTCTCTCTTATAAAAATGCGAAGGTTGGCTAGGATCCTCCCCAAATCCCTGTGGCTCCAAGCCTGTGCTTCTCTTTACTCCGTGTACAGCTGGTGTTGGCAGCAGGCAGAGGAGGACTTTTGAAGGACATTTCATTTGCAAATGTGACTATTTCAGGAACCCTGTTTGGGATCTTCAAAGGGTGTTCTTATTTTGGTGCCAGGAAGGCTGAGTCGGCATTTTTCTTGCACATGGTAATCATAGCGCTGATAACAGCTGCCGTTTATGGGCTGATAATAATTATGCAACCAGTGCTATCTTTCATTGATGACTGTGGGTGTATTACACACCCATGGTTCGTTTATCACTCACATTTATTACTCCTCTGTGAGTAGACACTAGTATTATTATATTCATATCCCCATTTGACATAGGTGGAAGGTAAGACAGAGTTACATTTCCAGAAGTGGCAGAGCTGGGATCTGTACTTAGTGTTTTGGTCCAATGCACCAGCTCTGGACAATTAAGCAATATTGGATTCCCGAAGCACCTTTTCTAATTTATTCTTATTTATCCACTGCACTCATGCTTCTCTCAGACACAGACACATTCAAGGTTAGGGTGTATGAATAAGGAAGGTAGAAGAGAATACCCTTGAGGGTTCCCATCACTTAACTTCTTTGAGACCAATTGAAATCCAAGTGGAACAAGCTGAGCCCCGTTTGTCTTGGACAGGGGTGTGGTAAGGGGACCTTCTGCCTTAGGCATGCCTGATCCTGTCTCACTCCTGTGCTGACTCATTGTTAAGCTCCTTCAGGGCCAGGAAGATACCTATCCTTTACCTGTCTCATAGCCCTGCTCCGCCCTGGGCAGGGTGGGTTCTTGGCTCCTCAGCACTCCTGATTTGACCAATGCAGAGGCTGGGACAGCCAGGGATCTCCAGCCATGGAAAGGCAATGTGACTTCCTTCAATTGTGTGGTGAAGGAGTTTTCCCATTCGACATGCTCCAATGAGAAAGGGAAAGTACAAGTTTCTTTGGAATATTTTTTGTAGAATTTCTTTTCTTCCTCCTGGGAGAAATATTCTGAATATTTCAATATTCCAGTCCCTATCTGTGCTTCAGTTGGTCTCGACAACCCTCTTGCTGACGGCCCTGGGGATTCTGCTTACCTGTGATCTCGCCACAAGTTTCTGCTTCAATAAGCCATTCTCAGCAGCTTCCTTTCCCATCAGCTTTGGCAACTCCAATGGAAAAGCCAAAGGAACTAAACCTCCGGGAAGGACAGGAAGTCCCCGTGGGGGAACAGAATTGCACATGTAGTTTTTGCCAGTGGCTTTGCGGCTGTGAGATGGGGACATGAGGAAGACAAGCCCTCAGTAATCTGGAACACGGAGGGCTGTGAGGGCAGAACCCACGTGGCCACCTGCCTTCTGGCTGTGTCTCCTGGCCTTTCCTTTCACAATACTTCCTGGAACATCTTGACAGCGCTGTGAATAACAGTGACTGCAAGCACAGTGAACGCTTACTCTGCCCACGGACTCCACTCGTGGGAAGGGAGGCTTTGAAGCCTCCGCACCACCCGCAGTGAAACAGCTTCTATTGTTTTCCACATTGTACAGTCCACGCCTGAGCAGCTCAGGGGACCCAGGGATCTGCCCAAGGCCGTGAAGCCAGAAAGAGGTCGGAGGAGAAATCTCCCCCGACCTTGGGATTCATGGCTATCAAGTCCAAGTTCCCTCCACTCAGCTCTCCTGTGTCAGATCTAGGTTTACAAAATGGATCCATCCCAGGGCTCACGGTGACACGGGGTTCACTGAAGGGAATATTCAAGTCCCATTCAGTAGAAGGGACTTAAACAAGCTCACCAGGCTGAAAGTCTCAGGTCTGAGTGGTCCTCTTTAAGCTAAAGGAATAGCTGGACCATCCCCCTTGGGAAAATTCTTGGGTCACAGAAAGTATATGGGTGATTGCATGTATGTGATGGTGGGGACAGCCCAATCTAATGCTACCGGGTCTCTTTTCTTTGGAAACAGAAAAACTACAGGCAGAGGGTAGATGAGCTGAAGTTCACCAGTGTGGCAGACAGCTCCCAGATGGAGCATGCCAAGAAGAGCCAGGAACTGCAGAGCGGGGTGAGTCCCGGGCTGCTCTTTCTCCTGTGAGCTGCTGTGTCATGGGCCTGGGAACCTCCGGGACCACAGCAGGTGCTGCCCAGGCATGAGCCAGGAGCCAAAGAGCCTTCCCTTTAAATAGGCTGGACCCTTATTTCCACGGGCTTCCAGGCCTCCCTCCCTCACTCACCATATTTCTTCTCTGGTTGTTAAGGACAGATGTCAACTGACATTGTTCCTTTTCAGTTTTCAATCTTGCCTAGTTCCTTCTTTCTTTCTCCTTCTCACTCTCTTATCAAGGACTCCAGAATTCTGGAGCCAGTAGAGAATTATCTTAGAAGAGGATAGCATTTGCTTGTGAGATGGGTACACTTCATGCCCACTTGCACTCAAATGTGGAAGGTAGAACAGTGAAACACCACATATGTTATTTACATGTTAGGGATCAACAGCTGAGCAAGTGTAGTTGCTACCATCTGGCCAGGACGTTCCTAGCTTTCCTTTCTAAAGGTCTAGATACATCTGCCAGAAAGGATGCAATTACCGTAATTCAGAGTTAGCAGAAAGCCACCGCATGGAAACTCAAGCTGGGAAGTGGGAGAGAAGGGAAGAGAAAAAGAGCAGGAGTGATTCAGTTTCCATGGAGAAGATGTTCACTCAGCTGCCTTTTTGGTCACTGTTCACTTTCCAGGTGTCACTACCTGTGGATGTGCTAGGTTTGATCATGGGGTGCAGGAGGCAGGAGATACTTCTTATTTTTCCCACTTGGCGAGTCCATGTTCATCTTAGCCCTCTAGTGGGTCATTTTTGTGGCCATGGATACTGTGGATGGGAACAGCTTGGGGAAGTTGATGCCTCCTGGGAAAATGGGGCTTCTCTGCTGGCTCAGATGGTGAAGAATCTCCCTGCAATACAGGAAACCCAGGTTCGAGGGTCAGAAAGATCCCCTGGAGAAGGGAATGGCAACCCAATCCAGTATGCTTGCCTGGAGAAGCCCATGGACAGAGGAGTCTGGCAGACTGTAGTCCATGGGGTCACAAAGAGTCAGACACGACTGAACTACTAACATTTTCACTTTCTTTAAGGGAAAATGAGAACCTTAGAGGGGTTCTCAGATTGGTCCCCTGGCCACGTTTTCCTCCCAGCTGCTCACTGCTGCTGCTCATTCCCTCGTCATCTCTTCTGCCTTAAGCCTCATTTCCTGCATGCTGCCAGCCAGCATCTGGCCTGATTGATCTTGTAATGGAGTTTCCATGTAAGACACAGAAGAACCGAGCAGCCAGCTGCCTCCTCCTTTGCTCCTGACCCAGCGTTCTCTCCCAACAGGTGGCCTACAAGGCAGAGCACGAGCAGTCTGTCCATCAGTACAGCATTAGCAAAGACGAGCCTCTCTTCCTTCAGGCCCGAGCCAACGCTGCCAATCTCAGCGAGGTACAGTCCAGGGGGTGGGTGGCCGGGGGCTCTACTTTCCTATATGTAGGCACCTGATCTGTAAAACCCAGCAGCCATATCAGTGTGTCTGTGTCTGGTGAGGCTGCGTACATCTGGTCGTTGTAAACTCCTTACCAGTATTAGTGAGCAGGAGGGGCTTTCCTGGTGGCTCAGCGCTAAAGAATCTGCCTGCCAAACAGGAGATGCCAGTTCAGTCCTTGGGTCAGGAAGATCACCTGGAGGAAGAAATGGCAACCCACTCTAGCATTCTTGCCTGGAAAATCCCAGGGACAGAGAAGCCTGGTGGGTTACAGGTCTGTGACCTGGTTTGAGGTCACAGAAGAGTTGCCACTGAGCAGTGGAGCACACACACATGCACGCATGCACACATGCATGCATGCAGACAACCTTTGGTAGGAATGAGCACTGACTATATGATGGAGGAGGAGGCAGTGGTTATTCCCGGGTTGGAGTTGAAACAACATAAGACTAGTGATAGAAAGGGGAGTGAATAAGAGCTCAGACATTGGCTCCAAACTGTCTGGGTTTTTAGCACTTACTAGGTATGCAACCGTGGACAATTTCTTTGCTCTCAGCGTCCCACTGGCAAACGAGGGCACTCCTAGTTCCCTCTACACTGAGTTGCCCCGAAGTCTCGGTGAGCTGATATATGGAAAGCACAGGGAAGAGCATGCTCAGGGAAATTATTCCTTAGGCACGAAAGCTTGCGGAGTTCCAACTTTTCTTCTCTGTCTTCTAAGGAAGGGCCTTTCTTGGTTCTTCTGCTGGACTCCCAGGTCTTTGGGGTCCTGATGCAAATATTGGGGAGAGCGGGGAGAACTGGAAGGAGAAACAGAAGCTAAATTGATTCACACAGAGAAATGGAGGGAGCCTTAGATGGTAAAGAATCCGCCTGCAATGCAGGAGACCTGGGTTCAATCCCTGGTTTGGGAAGATGTCCTGGAGAAGGAAATGTCTACCCACTCCAGGATTCTTGCCTGGAGAACCTCATGGACAGAGGAACCTAGTGGGCTACAGTCCATGGGGTCGCAAAGAGTTGGACACCACTGAGCAACTTTCACTTTCCAGAAGAAAGAACTTGAAATCTGGAGGTGGGGGCAGGACAGGAAGTGGGAGGAGCAAAGGAAAGACTCACATGCAGTAGAGGCTGGGCTCAGAAAGGGGTGCACCGGGAGCAGCTGCTGGGCTGGTGGGGTGTGCAGACAGAGACGGGGAGCAGACTCTTTGGACGTTCTGCTGGGTGTTGTGTGGTGTCATTCCACCTATGACCTGTCACTAGACTTCTGTGAAGACTCTTAGTATTTTCCAGGGCTCTGGAGTTCAGTGTCTGCTTCTGTCATCCAAAGCCCTGTAAGGCAGGAGGCCTTAAGGTAGGAACAATAAGGCCTGCTTGTATTCAGGCTCTAGGTTTCTCTGGGTCTCAGGGTTTCTATGGAAGGATGTAATGGGTGTTTGCCCCCTGGAAAGGTTGTTATAGAGTCTAAGGGAAGTCCTCTCATTTCAGGATGATCTCTTTTCTCCTAAATCCCCTTAGAAACTGTACAAGAGCAGCTGGGAAAACCAGAAGGCGAAAGCGTTTGATCTGCGTCTTGACTCCTTGGCCTTCCTGGCAGCCAAAGCCAAGAGGGACCTGGCTAGTGAGGTGAGTCAGTCCCCAGTTTGTACTCGGCACCAGGAATCCTGACATCTATATCTGGGGGAGTCCGAAAGTGTCCTGGCAGGTTTTTAGTCTCTCTGAGCCTCAGGATTCTAATCTGCAAAACGGAGATAAGTATGACCATCTTGCAGTGAGATAATCACGTAAGTGTCTAGGACACTACCTGCCACACACTTGTTTTTGGTAAGTGGTCACTGGTATTATCACTAGTAGTAGCGTGAGTAGTAATCCAAACCACTCATTTTACAGGTAAACTGATGCCCAGAGACATTCCATGACTTTTTAGGGATGTGGAGGCCTGCTGAGGTTAAGAGTACAGGCTCGGGTGTTGGAATGACTCAGGGTAAAATCCCCGCTCCATCACCAAATAGCCTGTGACTCGTGGTAGGCTGTCTCACCTTTCAAAATCTCAGTGAACTCATGGGTAAATTGGTAATTGCAAAATGGTTATGAGGAAATGAGATGCATTGATGTGTGTTAAGTGTTCTGTAGCCCAGTGCTGTCTATTACGGTTCCGATGTGAGAGAAGGAGCTTAGGTTATAAGTCTGGTGGCTCAGACAATAAAGAATCTGCTTGCAATGCAGGAGACCTGGGGAGCAGCTTTCACTTTCACTGCTTCCTTCATCGAGAAAGTCTTGCTTCCAAAAAAACCCCAAATATACATGTGTGTATACATATTCTGTATCTATTGTGTATGTATATGTAATAATATATATATACACAAAAATATACCCATAAAAGTGTATAGCTATCAGCTGAACTAAACAATGGCTTGGCAATGTGGTTGATATACATTATAACACAAACCCTTTGTCTCATCACAGACCAGCACTTGTCTATAGATGCGCTTTTGAGAGGCATGGATTTATACCATCCCTGGCTCATTATAAGGGTTCAGTAAATCATGGCGGATAGTGATCCTGTTGTTCTTGTTGGCAGATTTGAGAGTAGAGCCCACGTCTCCTGATGACCCCAGTAATGACGATGTTGAAATGATGCCACACACCACCATCCTGCTACAGTTTTCAAAGCATTTCCATATTTATTGTTTCTTCGGATCCTCATAAATCTTGGCCTAGTGTTTCTTTTTCAGGCCGGTGTGCTCCCTTTTGCTCCCCGTAACTCCTAAATATTTACATGTACCTCAGTTGTCTTTCATTTGAACTTCTTTCTGAAATAGCAGTTGTATTTTAGGTATTCTGTGTCTTTTTCATTTCCTGATGACTTTCCATACTATTCTCGCTGTTATCAAAAAAGATTACAAAGTGGCTTTCATGAAAGCAACAGGCCACTTAAAAATAAACCCAGAAAGAGTAATCTCAAGTCATATAGAGACAAGGTGGAATTTCACCAGGAAATGGGGAGAAGACTGTTTGATAGCTGAACTTCAAGTTTAGTTCTGAGGTTCTGGCAGTGCAGGTGTAAAGGGAAATAATGAGTTGTAATGTTTTTTTTTCAATATTTGATGAAAGGAAATATATCAGTTGTTCAAAGGAGGCATGCTTTTTATGACACTAATTCTGATAGGTCCTGTTGTATGGCTTTGTTTTAACTTTCTTGTGTGGCTTGACGCTTAATTCCTTCAGGAGATATCTGCTAAGGTACCCCTGCTCTCTTTCTCTCGTTTAGGTGAAGTACAAAGAGGATTATGAGAAATCCAGAGGGAAGCTCATTGGAGCTCAGGGTGCCCAGGGGGATTCGCAAATGAGCCACTCGCTGCAGATGTCCAAGCTTCAGAGTGAACTGGAATACAAGAAGGGCTTTGAGGACACCAAATCCCAGTGCCACGTCCCCCTGGACATGATCCACCTAGTGCATGCCCGCAAGGCTCAGCACTTAGCCACGGACATAGGCTATAAGACGGCATCCCATCACTTTACAGCTTTGCCCACAGACATGAAGGTGGAATGGGCCAAGAAGGCTTACGGTTTACAGAGTGATGTAAGCTCCTCGTGTGTGTGTGTGTATGTGTGTGTGCATGCTAGTGTTTCCCAAACCCTTCAGGACATAGTCTGTTCTTTGAGATATCTGTTTCTGGATCCCTCAGTGGAAACGTTTAAGCTTCCTAGTGCTTTAATTTTACTCAGAGCTATGTCCATTTTAGATTCGGTACTACCAAACAAAATTATACAGCTTCCTTTTTCCTCTTGGCATTCCGATGGACATAGGTTATCTGTATTTCTCCTTATTCCTGGGTTGGCGGGGGGATATCTATGTGACATTCTTAACTGTGACCCTGCCCGTGGAGAGAGCATTCTGGTACTCAGTCCAAGGTCAGTAGTCCTGTGTTTAGAAAGGGCAGCTTGCTAGTCCTCCACAGCCCTCTCCCCTTCCCCATTATGTTCTTTCGTCTTCAGTTGACTCTTGCACAGGAAAGTGGGCGAGCTGAAAAGACAGGTCAGCGACAGTCAGACTGTCGCCCGTGGAGGTGGGGTGGGGGCAGTGCGGACACACCCTTCCAGGTAGAGCTGTTTTAGGTTGGAGAGGTGATCTGCTAGTTTCAGAGAGGTGTCCATACAAATGATTTTCCATTAAAACTACTACTCCTTCCATGGCAAAGAAAGAAATGAGAAATACCCCCCTGCTGCCCTGCACTGAGGTTCTTAAGAAGGAATTGGCACTGTGGGAAGTCTCGCACGTCTTGTGAAATTCCCTCAGATAGCGCCCCACCCGGGTTCCGTTGTGGATTCTCATTTTCTTCTCCCCTGCGTGTTATTTTAAACAAGAAACCGGGGAAAGCAGACAATGAGGCCGCGCTTCTTCCTGAGGTTGCCGTGGACCTGTAATGAGGGATGCGACTGATGGGGGCCCCCCTCCATCCAGCTTCACCCCCAGCAGTGTCGGGTGGGGCTAAAGCCACCATCTGCGGGTCGGCTCCAATTAAGGGAGACATTAATTTACATTTTGGAGCCCTACCTGTGACTGTGCAGAAATGGATAAGACAAAAGTGGCATCTAATTTGACTCAGCTGGCACCAAGGTGGCATCGGGGAGCCATTAATAGCCCTTTAAATGTCTGCACACCAACAATGGACTGCCTTTTTTTTTTCCCCCTTTCTCCTTTGTCAGAACCAATACAGGGCAGATGTGAAGTGGATGAAAGGGACGGGCTGGGTCGCCACCGGGTCATTAAATGTGGAGCAGGCGAAGAAGGCAGGAGAACTCATTAGCGAGGTGAGATTCCCTGACAGCGTGCGGCGGGCCTGGCTGCATTAGGCGTGCGGCATTTCTGTATAAAATTAAAATAATTTCCACTCAAAAGGCAAAGAAAAAGGCAAAGCTACATGAAAGGCCTCCAAACCCAGACTAGGGCCAGTAATTAGAGGAAAACCACATACCAAACACACCCCAGTAGGGGCCCACAGAGCCCTGGCAAAAACAAAGTGGGTGACAAATGATATTATGAATAATAATGACAATCAAACAGAGCTCAATTGCTACCCACCAACTTACCTTTTTAATGAAGCAACACGGGAGAGATGATAAAAAGACACATTTATCGCACCCAGAAAGCCCTTTGGTGACTTCACGCACATTTTCTTCCTCTTTCTTTCCGAGGCAGGCAGTGTAAACAGTTTTTGAATATTCACGTGGTGTCAAACATGTGACATGGTTCTTTTTTTGTTGGAGGGCCTCATTTCTGTTTGAATCTCACCACTGTCTACTTGCAGACACCCTGGTTGGACCCACAAGCTTCTGAAAGGAACTGTTTCCTTGCTTTTTAGGACAGTATCCTTGAGCAGATCTTTTAAAGACTAGGTCAGCATTTCTTGACCTTGGCCCTGTGGACATTTTGATGACTCTTTGTTGTGGGGCTGTCCTGGGCCTTGCAGGGCATTTGGCAGCATTGCTGGCCTCTAAGCATTAGACGCTCACGGCACTCTTTCCCAGTCGTGACAAACAAATATGCCTCCAGACACTGTTGCAAGGTGGAGTGACTGCTCCTGGGCTGGACACTTCAGAGTCATTTTGTCTCACATTCACAGAGAGGCTGCACACCCTCAATAAGCCAGATCCACTCTGTATGTAATGTCTGCTTCGGGAGGCGCTTGCTCGGCAGCCTGGTCTTTCTGGATGTTCCGGGGTGAGCAGGAGACATAATGACTATAGCCCCAGAAGACTTCAACCTTGAGACAGTGAGCAGCCTGGGACAGTGTTTTGGTCCCAGGTCCTCCTAAATGTAAAGCTAAAGCAGAAAGACACCTGTAGTGTAAGCACACCTGCCAAGCATTGATATTTTCCCGTGGGTGAGCATTCCAGTCACCTGACACGTCATAGTTTATGCATGATAAGTCGCTTCAGTCGTGTCCAACTCTTTGCAACCCCATGGACCGTAGCCTGCCAGATTCCTCTCTCCATGGGATTCTCCAGGCGAGGAGACCAGAGTGGGTGGCTGTGCCCTCCTCCAGGGGATCTTTCCCACCCAGGGATCAAACCAGCGTCTCTTATGTCTCCTACATTGGCAGGCGAGCTCTTTACCACTAGCACCACCTGGGAAGTCCAATGTGTCACAGAGCTGATTTCAAAAATGGCCTTGCTCTGATTGACCTAATTTTTAGAAATGTTAGTGGACATTCAAGGCTCAGAAGACCCTGGGAGTTCTGTAGAGATTGTACTGCCCTAAGTATTAAATAATTCAGTCTTATTAAGGAGAAGCTCCCTTAGGAGGGTGAACATGAGAAACTTACAGGAGGAATCTTTTAGAGTTGAAGATTCATGCTCCCAAACTCTCCATATTGGACCCACTCATAAAAATAAAGGCCGTTGTACACATCATTTAGACTTTGAGATGATTCCTTCATGTATTTAAGTCTGGAAGACAAGGGATCTTTTTTGGAACCATCTTTACTATAGGGGCCTTAATTTTCCATCACATTTTGCAAACTTATTTAACAAATTTGCTTATCTTCTGTGCTTTGTGTGTGCTTACCCAGTTGGGTCTGACTCTTTGCGACCCCGTGGACTGTAACCCACAGGCTCCTCTGTCCATGGAGCAGGAAATGGAGCAGGTTGCCATTTCCTATTCCAGGGGACACTCCATGCTTTATACAGGTCTTCAGACTTCAGGAAGGACATCTTTCAGCAACTTTTCCCAACCATCTCATTCTAGTTCGGCATGTTTCCAGTTTAGGGTCAAGTTGAATTGATTTCTTAGTTTTCAGATGGAATGCCAGGTTCTATGAAAGAGCCACAGATGCACACACACTTGTCATTTAAACCAGGAGTTAGCAAACCTTTTTTTTTATAAAGGACCTGATGGTAGATATTTTTGGTTTTGTGGGCCACCCCACTTCTGTTGTAACTACTCACCTCTACCATTGTGGCCAGATACAGCCATAGATAAACATGTAAATGAATGAGCATGACTGTCTTCTAATAAAACTTTATTTACAAAACAAATGATGGACCAAATTCAGCTGGACATTTAACTGTCTTCTTAAGATAATCCAGTATACAAATATTCAACCCGAAGGAAGTGTTTCTAAAATAATTGTTTTATTGGATAAAGGATACACTTCATAATTCCATAAAGAAAGCAACCATTTTACTCTCCTGGAACTGTACTTTGATTAAAAAAAACAAATTAATTTAAGCATGATTTTCAGAATGTTTCAAATTTTCAGAATGTTTCAGAATGTATCTCAGACTTCGTTAGCATTTGTATTTCTTGTAACCCTTATTGTTTGTTTCAGTCTCTTTCAAATTGTCTGATGATTCCTTTCAATAATAGCACTCTTTTTCTTGTTATTATAACATTTATAGAATTATTGCATATGTTAACTGAACCAGTTTGTAGGATCACTGACTGTTAAAGTAAGGGTTTTGACTGTGATATCTCTTCCAAGTTCTTTTGTGGAAAGAACTTAGAAAGCTTCAACGATAAATGTAACTATGAATGTTCTTTCTTGCTTGGAAGACCCAAACTAAGGTATGTAAACAACTGCAAGACAGTATCTGAAGGCTATATAAAGAATCCTTTCCTAAGTGTGTATCCTACAGTATTTTACCCATATAACCTAATTTTGAGATGTTTTCTTTGCACCAGGTAGAAATACTTTAATGTTAATTGACATGAGGTTATTCTTAAATTGAAACAAATATTAACCTGAAGGCACCTAGGATATAAAGATGGAGGAAGCCGAATAATAATTATGTTCACAAATTCACTCTAATCTCAAGCAACCTATGATTTTCTCTTTCAAATGGCATGAAAGAGCAGCACAAAATTCACAGCTTTGATCTTTTTCTGCTCAACAGAAGAAGTACCGGCAGCATCCAGATGCTTTGAAGTTTACCAGTATTAAAGACACTCCGGAGATGGTCCAGGCCAGAATTAGTTATACCCAAGCAGTGGATGTAAGTGATAATGTATATACATCATGACTCTAAGCGTGGGCTCTTCTTTCAACCCTGCGATTGAAGCTGAGGGGTTCTTGGCTTGCTCCTTCTGTTGTTCTAAGGATGAAGGAGCTTCTTATCCTTTGCTGAGACTCACCTTAGCGGGGGTGCCTCTTCATCAGGATGCAAATGGGGTGTTACCGCTGCTCTTAGCCGCCAAGTGGGGCGCCACCACCCCAGTGCCTCTGGCTTTCATTCCTTCCCATTTGCATGTCTCCAGGATTTGTCTGAGGTCAAGGCCTTTTCCCCTCTCCTTTTGTTTTGAAACATTGTTTTCAGAAATGGGACTTTGGGGCGAAATTCTTGATGATTGGAATATTTAGGAATTGGAATGCTTAGGGTTTCTTGGGACCCAGGGCAGGAATTCTGGCTTTCTGAATTCCCCTAAAGACTTCGAAAGTGATTTGAATCTGATTTATGTACATTAGACTAACTTTCAAGCCATTTCCCATCTTCCCTTTATAAAGTGAAACCAGGATCTGGCCTTTTGCCTCTCGGCGCAGGGTTCCTTGGAGACTGGGAAGAATGACGAGGTCCTCTAAAAATTCACGTTAAGACAGGATTAGCCCTGTTTGGCTGATTCTACTGAGAGGGGCCCCTGGGTCATTGCGCAGGACAGACAGGCCTTTAAAATATCTTCAGACCTTTTAACTTGCCACGAGGGAAACTGATAAACCTTGGTGGGGAGGAGTTGCCAAATGTCTCCCTTGCTTCCCAATTGAAGAAATTACTCCTGTTGTGCCATATTCGATAGTCATTCTGAGATGGCTTGAGTGCCTATCTGAATATGTTATGGGATGATTTACAGACTTACGGGTTTAGAAATTTTATTATTTCTTGACCATCAGCCCGTCAGAAGCAAATTTAATTCTGGGAAGCGTAGATGGTCAAACAAGAACTTGTGTAGCAAGAGAAAAAAAAATACCTGCTTTTTCCTTATCCTAGCCAACTCTAGGGGGCACTGCTGTGATACGTAGAAACTTGGACATGTCTAATAAGATTTGGGATGGAAAGCCCGGTTTAGAAACTTTCTCTGGTGGTGGATGCCAAGTCCATGTGTCACTGCTAACTGCTAGAATTATCATAAGCCCAGATCAGAGATCTGGATGGACAGAGCCCCAGACCCACCCAACCCACCGGGAAGAGGTTTATTAGCTAGCATAAGAATCCTTGAGGTGGCAGGGATGGGGGGAGGATGGAGGTAGGTCCAGGGAAAATCTCAGCTGTGGAAGAACCATTCTCTCTCGTGCCTGCTGTATTTTGAGGTCCTGTCCTTGTTTGTTCAGCCGCTCAGTCGTGTCAGCTCTTTGCCACCCCATGGACTGCCGCACACCAGGCTTCCCTGTCTTGCCCTATCTCCTGGAGTTTGCTCAAATTCATGTCCATTGAGTCTGTGATGCCATCCAACCATCTCACCCTCAGCCGCATGTCCTCTCCTAGCTCACAGTTAATAACAAAATTCCTAGAGATTAACCAGACCTCATTCTCTCATTGGACACCCATCTCAGCAGTGTGCTCCAAGGGGAGTGTTCACTGAGAGGGCAGGTTTCAGCCTGTCAGGTTCTGGGCTGGGAAGTAGAACTCGGGAGGGAGTGAAGTGCATGTCACCGGGGAGAGGATCACTGTGCAGTCCTGGAGGAGGCAGGACGCCCAAGATCCTGTCTCCACGGGGAGGGAACGGCGGCAGCGCCTATGTCTCCTGGAGGGTGACCTGGCTGATGGCTGCGTGGGGGAGGCTTCTGGGTTTAATGCAGAACCTCTCTGCATCCACAGAGGTTATACCGGGAACAAGGAGAAAACCTAAAGCATCATTACACACAGACCGCTGACCTCCCTGAGGTCCTGCTGGCCAAGCTGAATGCCATGAATATCAGCGAGGTGAGGCTGATGGAGGGGAGAGGGAAAGTGTTAGTCTGTCAATCACGTTCGACTCTTTGTGACCCCACGGACTGTAGCCCACGAGGCTCCTCTGTGCATGGAATTCTCCAGGCAAGAATACCAGGGTGGGTAGCCATTCCCTTCTGCAGGAGATCTTTCCGACCCAGGGATCGAACTTGGGTCTCCTGCATTACAGGCAGCTTCTTTACACGTGAGCCACCAGGGAAGCCCTGATGGAGGGGTTGCTGGTTTTAATTGCGGGAGATCCTGGACCTGCACGGTGGCACCGCACCCGTGCTGGGAAGCATCCCGCACTCCTGCTTTCGGTTTAATGCTCTGCTGTCACCGAAATGTGCAAGGTTTCTGACAAGGGGCCCCACGTTTGCCTTTGCGATGGACCCTGCACGCTGTGTGGCTGGTCGTGCAGAAGAGCCAAGCACATTGATGAGGATGAGACTAGGAAAACTTCCTTCATACAAAGGGCATTTATACCGAGGGGCTGGAATCTAGGTGAAGCCCTATTTTCTATATAGAAGCTATATTCTATAGCCTCATAATATAGGTGAAGACATCCAGCCAAAGAGAGACTTGGGAGACCGAGCTCTTTCCTTCCCTCATCCCTGTCGGCACCCGCCTTGCCTCTTCTTCAGCGGAGACAGTCGAATCCTCTTGATTCTCCGTCAGGAGCTGTGCACCTCCAGCCTCATGCCTCCTTCTTCCAATCAACTTGCTGCTCAGAACAGTCTGGTTCTGACTTCAGAGCTCTTGCCTCTTAAACCCCAGCCCCAGCCCCACGGCACTCCCCTCCAAGGCTGGACACGAGGCAGGTTCCAACTCTCGGTTGGTTTTTGCCGGGCCACAGTGATCTCTTAATTGGGGGGGAACACGTCACAAGAAACCAGATTCTTGTTTTGATCGTGGGAATTTAGGAAAGGTCTTTATTGGCGCCCGTCTTCTCAACAGACACGTTATAAGGAATCCTGGAGCAAACTTCGAGACGGTGGCTATAAACTGAGACTGGATGCCATTCCGTTCCAGGCAGCAAAGGCTTCTGGCGAAATCATAAGTGATGTGAGCTTCACACCCGCGTTCCTGTGACAATGTTTAATACTCACCCATTTGTATTCCTTTTGCCCCTAACCCCTGCCTTCTTTTGCCTGTGGCTAATATCCTCTCCTATCCCCAACTGACTGTGTCAGGGCCATCAGATAACGACCGGCGAGAAAGAACATGCCTTATAACAACAACAAAAATCCCCTAGCCGGGGTACAAAGCTGATGCTGGACTGTAAATATGGACCCCGGGCAGATGAAACGCACCCTCCGCCAAGCGCTTTCCTAAAGCCAGTCCATGTGACGAGACTGTTAACAATGCACCCACCTTCCTCCCAGCCTGGGCCGCCCAAGCGCTCTCATGCCCTGCCATTTCATATCCCAGCCCTTTAGTCATTGGGAGGCTTGCATATGAAAGAATAGGCCTTTTGACGACTCCCGCGCCTTTTCTTTCAACTCACCCAGTTACTGTCAAAAGAACAAAACATTTTTTGCCCAATACCCACCTCTTCCATTCCGTGTCCCTTGTCCCCGAGCTGTTACTCTCTCCCGCTCTCTTTCCCTTTAGTACAAATACAAAGAGGCATTTGAGAAAATGAAAGGGCAGATGCTCGGCTCCCGGAGCTTGGAAGATGATATCAGCCTTGCACATTCAGTGTACGCGAGCTCTCTGCAGAGCCAAGTAAGTGGGAGAGAACTCAGTGGAGCCTGGACCCCCAAACCTAATGATGATGCACAGCCCACAGATGTCCTGTGTCCTTCTGGTTGTGGGTTTTGGCTCTGTCCCGGCTAGCTGGGTGGCATGGTCAGGACCCTTGGCCCCTCTGGGCTTCAGCTTCTTCCTCGGTCAAGTGAGAGACTGAGCATTCTTTGATTCTCTCATTCTATGATGTTGACCAGCGGCCACAAATGGAGGCCTGTGGGTTGGGTTTTGGACTGCAGAAGTATTTTGTTGGGTCTGCAGAGAAAATGAATTGCAGACTTTTCAAAATGGGAAACTTGGCATGAAAGTTTTAAAGTTCTGTGCCGAAGCCAGGCCTGGATTCCTCAAGGCTACCGTTGAAGTTGATTACTGAGAGCCCCATTTAGAAGGGATCTGTGCCCTCCTGGTCATGCAGCCAAGCCCTGCTCACCCACTTCCTCCTTCATTCAATTATGCTACCTATCTGGCTCCTGGTGACATCTGGGTTTGCACCCCTTGACTTTGATCCTCTGGTTGCTGGTACATGCGTGTATGGTATCTCCTTGTACATATGTGAGTTGGCTAATGGCTGGGATGAAATCTAACATGTGTCCGACATGTAGCAGAGGGCTACACCCTTTAACATGCAGTGCCTCATTTAATCATCAGCTTATTTCTAGGAACATTGTTTGTTCACCCTGGTTACTGGTAAGGAAACCTAGACCCTGAGTGTCTCAGTCCCTTGCCCAAGGTCGGCTGGAAAGGGGCAGAGCTGCACATGGAGCCAGCTCTCCATCACGTGCTCTCTCCACAGCTTCTCTGCCTCAGTTTCCCTGTTTCTAACACTTATTTCCACTTTCCGTACCAGGGTGGGATTGGACATGAATTGTCCGTGGCTTTTAACTAGGGGTTGGGGGAGGATGAGCAGAAGTGGGGGTGGGTGGTTAGGAAGGAGGGTGGGCAGAGCTTGGAGGGCAGTGAGAAGACTGGAGGAAGAAGAGATGGTGATTATGCATCTGACTCCTCAGAAAGCCCAGAGTGAGTTTCAAGGACCTTCAGACAGCTCCTCCGAGGACTGGGGTGGAGCTTGAGGTCTGCAAATGGGCCTCCCCCTTCCTGCTGCAGGATGTGTGTTGGGCTCTTGGGAACTCATCCCTCAGAACTGGCTTTTCAAGCATCTGCCCGCTGCTCCTGGTTCCCAGATTTACTAGGATGTCATTGTCTAGTGTTTGAAGACGCTGTCCATTAGCTAGCGTAGGGGGAGAAACCCTGGTGTCTCAGTCTGAACTTGTGAGGGTGATACGAAGTGCTGGGGAGCAGGAGGCAGCTCAGCCATGCCTCCTCTTGCTTTTCGAAAGCGAGACGATCTCGACTGGAACTAGGGAACCACTGAGATTTTATCTGCCCCTTGAACTTCTGTATTTTCCCCAAGTGGGGGAGCCCTGAGCCTGGGTCCCAATCAATGACCGCAAAGAGCTGAGAGTGGCGAGTGGCAGGACCTAGAGATAAGTCCTGCTTATTAAGCCAGTCCCCGTAAGAAAGGAGGACTGGGCCTGCCAAGAACACCCCTTGGGGCTCACCTGGGACAATCGCAGCACGTTGTTCTCCCTTGTGGCCCTGATGTAAACGGCGGCTTTAAAATAACTGTTGATCTGTCTGCCCATCTAGGTGAATTACAAGAAAGACTTTGAACACTCAAAGGCGCAGTTCCATCTGCCGTTGGACATGGTAACCCTGGTGCATGCCAAGAAGGCTCAGACCCTGGCCAGCGACCAGGACTACAGACACCCACTCCCCCAGTACACGTCCTTGGCTGAGGACCTGAGGCTCAGCTGCGCCAAGAGAGCTCACAAGTTGCAGAGTGAGGTAAGGGGACCTGCCTCTCTCTTCGGGCTCTTTTCGTCTTAAATTTGACTGTGAGGCAGTGACCCACAAGCTCCTCTTGGCTCAGTGGGGGCTCCAGAGATGAAGAATCCTATACCTGGGATTTCTTTTGAAGCACTGCCCCTGTTGTTCCTGCCTTGCTCTTCATAAGCCCAGTCACATAAATCTATTAATAACAGCAACAATTTATTGAGTGTGTTAAGTGTGTGTTTAGTCGCTCAGTTGTGTCTGACTTTGTCACCCCATGAACTTAACTTTCCCCTGTGGAGCCTGCCAGGCTCCTCTATCCATGGAATTCTCCAGGCAAGAATACTGGAGTGGGTTGCCATTTCCTTCTCCAATTTATTGAATATTTCTGCTGAATTCTAGGCGTTGCGTTTATAAGCATTGTCTCTTTTAATACTCAAAATAACCCGATAGTTTTTATCCCCAATTTGCAGAGAAACTATAGTGAGTCTCAAAGACGTTAAATAGCTCATGCAATATCACAAAACTATAAATGAGAAAGGGGGTGCTGAGTTTGGAGGGAGTTCAAGGAAGATGCCTTTGAGGCTCACGGTTTAGCATGTTCAGGACCCAGGTTGGGCTGGGGGTTCCTCTGGGAGCCTCATATGTTCCTGGGTCACCCGTCTTCTGAAGAGGCCTGAGGTCTGCCCAGACAGGTGCTCAGAGCCCCTTTGGAACTAACCCAATTCAGGCAGAGAAGAGTGTCGGGCGGTTCTTGTTCAGTCGCTCAGTCATGTCCGACTCTGTGACCCCATGGACTGCAGCACGCCAGGCTTCCCTGTCCTTCACCATCTCCCGGAGTTTGCTCAGGCTCATGTCCATTGAGCCAATGAGACAGAGCGCAGGGAAATCAGGGCCCCAGAGACCATCCGTGGGCCCTCCTAAGGACTCTCCCGAGGCCTTCACAGTCCCCCCAAGTGCGTTTCTAGCTCATGCTGCCCATTTTCTTAAGCAGCCAGGCCTGGGAGCATTGGGAAGTGTTGAAGAATTTCCTCACTTACCGATGTATCTTCCCAACTGGCAGCAGCATCCTTTTTGGTGCTCATCTTATCCCCCAGCTTGCTACATTTCCATTGCCGGGAGATTTGCAAGTAATGGGCCTGAGTTGGAAATAAGACAAGCTCTCCCCGCTACACCCCTCCCCCTGAAAAAAAAAACCAGCTTTCTGGTTTGGCAGAGCCTGAGAGCTGAGTGGCGCTCAGATCTGGGTAGCTGTCATCTGTTGGAATTTTCTGCCCGTGTGCAGCGTTTACTGAGTGACATAAACTGTCGGGAACCCAGGAGCAGCTGGAGGAACTAGCGAGCCGCCACGCTCAGCTCAGGGACCCGTTTGTCACTTGAGCAGAGCCCTGGCTGTCCCTGCCTCTCATTGCCTTAGCAATTGGAAGGAGACACACCCAGGGGGTGCCTCGGTGGCTGAAGGGGAGTGAATTTGAGGCCCTCTTTAAACTGTCAGCCCAGACCCTTCCGGTACACCCCCCCGCCCCCGCCCCCATCCCTGCAGACTCGGGGCTTTGTCAGATTATTCTGGATTCATTTATTAGTTCTTTCTTAACCCATGATTAATTCATGCCGCCCTCTGCTGCTGGGGTTTGTTTTGAAGACCTATTAAATCATTTCCACATTTGCCCCAAGACAGCTGACTTTCTAACCACAATCCGCTCCAGCGATTATTTTTTGATAGCCCACATGAAAATAAAAATCCGCTGAGCACCCCTCTAACAGCTACAGAGACGAGTGACAGCAGAATTATTTTCTTCTGACCTACATTTTTGTTTCCCTAATGAGCATTTACTCAGAAGCCTGTGTGCGCTCGCTGAGTATTATGTGTCTGGAGACGCTGATTTGGCCTTGAGTTCTAATCATGATGCTGTCTGTTATGGGTCCTTCCTTGTTCCACGTGATTGGTTTTTCTGATTCCTTGTAGAATTTGTACCGGTCGGACCTGAACTTTATGCGAGGTGTTGCCTGTGTCATTCCAGGCACATTAGAGATTGAAGGGAGAAAGAGAGCATCTGAACTCATCAGTGAGGTAACTGGGGGCCCAGGACGGGGTGGGGGTGTCGAGTATATTCCCCAGGAGAGATTAAACAACAATCAGTTGTGTCTTACTAAAGCCAATTAGATGGTACATTTGTTAGCCATAGTGATTCGCCCGGCGTCTCCCCTTACTCCCTTCTCCATTCAGAAAGGGTGCCACATAAGACAACTTTCCAGATTCCAGGTCAGGTCCTGTATTAATACCATACAAGAATTATTCACTGGCTCGCAAGATGTACTTTCCCAGAATCCCTTTGAAGAGTGGCTTGTGAAAAGAGAGCAGGCTTTGGAGACACAGATGGTGATTCATTTGCTGTGTGACCTCAAGCCAGTCACCTGCCCTCTCTGAGCCTCAATATCTTAATCAGTCAAATGGGACTACTCAGACCTGTCTCATTTAGTTTTTGAGAGGATCAACAGTCATCTAAGCACTGTGCTTCTCTGTTGGCTGTATATGAAATTGTTGCTGTGAGCCTGGTGATAATTTCTTGGTAAAAATATAGAAGTCTGGAATTCTAAGCTTTTTGAACTCCTGAGGAATCTTGCCCACCCCTGGGAGGACTCTGGGACTTCTGTTCCCAGTAGACTGGCATAGTGGAAGGCATTGGAAGTGAAAGGCGGTCAGCGTCCAGCCTGGGTGCCTCAGACTGGCTTATGCATTGATTGATTAGAAGCTCTGAGCAAGCAGAAAGGGCCTCACTGTGGGAGTTGAGATTTAACTTTGTGCTTTGCTTTTCCAATGAAATCTCTAAAGCAAGTGGTTTCTAAACTTCATGGCGCATCAGAATCCCCTTTGGAAACTTAAAAAATTTACAGAGGCCTGAGGCTACTGCCGATTTATTGAATCCCATTTCCTGGGGTGGTGTGCAGGCATGTGGGTTATTTTAAGCTGAATGATTGTTTCCCGTGTACCCCCAAAGCTGAGGAACCCAGGGTCTTCAGTGAGCAGAGGAAATTTGGGACCAAAACATGAATTTCAATAGTCACGTTCATATGCGTGGCAAAGGACTAGCTCTCCCTTTCTTGTTAATAAGCCTCTGATTCCGTCTGTCCTCTCCTCTCCTCCGTTTCTTCATCTCCCTGAGTTCTGAGGTCACAAGAGCAGGTGATGGACTGGATTCTGGGTCACAGACTGGCAACCTTTGCAAAATGAGGTTTTATAACTAGTGCTTAAAGAGCTGATTCTTCCTCTGGTTTTTCATTTCACCTTGTCCTCTTATTCCCTCCTGTGTGTGACTTCAGAGTAAATACCGTCAGCATCCCCAGTCGCTCAAGTACACAGCCGTGACAGACACACCCAGCCTCACTCATGCAAAGCTCAGCAACCAGATTACAAACGAGGTAAAACCTTTGGATGACTTCAGGATGGGCTATTTAAAAAACTGCTGGATTGTTTGTTTTTTTTTAAAAAAGAATATCAATATTTGTGGGATGGGGGAGGTGGGGAGCAGGGGAAAGCATGCGTGTTTGCATGGAAAGAAAGGAATATCATTAGATGAAGCCTAAATGGTTTCCAGAAGGAAAAAAGGCCCAGTAGAAAATCTGGTTTAGTCTGTGGTCTTGCCCCGCCCTGCCACCCCAACCCCAAATGCATTTACAGATTGACAGCCTCAGCATCCCCTGGGAGCTTGTTAGAAATGCCGAACCTCAGGCCCCACCGGAGAGCCATCGAATCCACAAGGTCATTTAAGACCCTCACGGCTTGGCTTTGCACATGAAAGTTTGAGAAGTGCTGGTCTGTCATTTGTCTGTTCTAGCTGGGCAGATATTGGCTAACCCTTCTTCCATTGTCATTCCGTCGATGGTGATGGGGAGGATTTGTGGTTGTCCGGGGACGGTGATTGATACAGTGTGAAGTCTGCCAGGCTTCTTGGTTCTCTGCCTTCCCATCTTCTCGCTCACCACTTGCCCAATTCTCACTGTAATATTCGAGCAGAGGGGGCCCAGGGGAGAGACTCTTAACTCCGTCAAATCATCGTTCCAGCTCTACCTCTTCGGAGTGGCTCTCTGACATGTTTGAAATAGCAAGTGAGCTTGGCAGAGAATGAAATGAGTTTTTCAGATTCTCCTTCTGACCCTAGCTTTTAAAATTCAGTTGAGATTTGGGTATTTATATATTAGTTTCCACACTTACCCCAAGATTGAGCTAAGAAGACCCAAAGGGCTGTGTAGCGATGTTATCGATTTAAGAGTCCCACCGAACCTATCTTGCCTGCTTTGTGATCGGGGTACTGTGGGATAGTAATGCCTCCTTCAGTGGCCTCTGGCCTCGGAGAGCTCGGCAACCGCAGGCCATTTCTAATTACAAGAACATGTGTTTTCACGCCGGCTGAGGCCCTGCACGGGAGCACTAGTGTGTTTGCCCGTGGGAGGATCCTGGGACTTTAGTGAAGGATGCAGACCGGGGTTTGGGAACCTCCTTTCCAACCAGCAGAACAGCTCCTAAATTTCCCAGATATTAATATTGTCTTTACACCGTGTCCTCAGCAAAAAAAAAAAAAAAATCTACAATGGAAAGATCTGTAATGGTATTCCTAAAGGTGTTTTCCAACCGCCGCCCCCCCACCCCCCCCACATTATTGAGCAAAGTAGAGGGCAGGGAAAAATATCTTTTCTTTGACTCACCTTGAGTTCTCGGCTGGGGCTCTGTAACAAAAGACAGATGAACAAGGGAAAAGCATGCACATTTATTTAATATGAACTTTAGGGGATGCAGGAGTCTTCGTAAGGAAATGGAGATCAGGAGGAACCGTTAAACCTGAGCGTTTTTATTCCAGGTTTGATGAAGAATGTAAGATCATGGGCAGGTGTCATAGAACAAAAGGGGATGAGCTGAGGGTAGGAAACTAGGGGACACTGAGTTTGTTCAGATGCCTCTCGGGTTCCTCGGGGTTCAGAGATCAGATGCCCGTTTCCCCCTCCACCAGAGGGAGGGCAGCTCCCCCAGAAGGCTGTGACCTGCTTTAGGGGGGAAGGTCAGAGAGAGGTCTTCCATCTCCTGCTACTTCCAGATTCCTTCTGCTTAAAATATGCACTACACTCAGGTACCCTATTTGGGGGTAACATGTCCCGAACCCCGTCACAACCAACTTGCAATTTTTTTACGTATTCCTTTCATAGCACTCAATTTGACTCATGAAGGACTATCTTTCCTTCAAGTTTTTTTTTAAATTTTGATGTGGACTATTTTAAATCTCTCTTGAATTTCTTATAATATTGCTTGTTATTTAAAAAATTTATGTTTTTGGTTTTTTGGCCGTGAGGCGCACGGGATCCTAGCTCCCCAACCAGGGATTGAACCCACACCCTCTGCATTGGAAGGCGAAGTCTTAAACCCTGGACCTCCAGGGAAATCCCATGAAAGATTACCTTTATTGAAAGAAATATCTTCCCCAAGCTGAGGGTGTGTCCATGACACAGTGAACGGCCTTTTACAAATGGATTTCCCTGTTGCAAAGGAGGGACCTCCAGTCCTGCAGAAATGCACAGCGCTTACCTTCTTGTTTTTTTCCCCTCCTGCCCAGCGCCTCTATAAAGCAGCAGGAGAAGATGCGAGACACCAGTACACCATGACCCTGGGTCTGCCCGAGTTTGTCCGAGCGAAAACAAACGCGGCCAATCTGAGTGACGTAAGCCTTTCCCATCGCTGGGGCTGAGATGTTCTCCAAGGCCAAGTCAATGTCTGTGATGGGACGTAGCAGTGACCCTGCTGGCATTTGCAGAAACTTTCAACCATGTATCTTGTTGACATGCATGTTAAACATACCTTTCCCCAGATGTGTTGATATATATGTGTCAGAGCCCACTTCCGGGAGGGTGCTAATAAGATTTTCTTTGCCAAATCGAAAGCTTTTGATTGTCAGAAATCCGTTCTGCAACACCACACTACAAATGAAGTGGGTAGCCTTTGTTCATGGAGTCATGTAATTTTTTTTTTTTCTTAAGAAGATATACATGTGTTCCTACCATAGGCAAAATACAAGGAGTCTTGGAGGAATCTCCGTGCTCAAGGCTACAAGTTGACAATAGATGCTCTGCCCTTCCAGGCGGCTCGAGTCTCCGGAGATATAGCCAGTGATGTGAGTTGAATGATACGACCTTCCATTCTGCCTAATTTCTGTTAACTTCATGTAAAACAATGTCTACAGCTGATTTCCCTGAATTAAAGCAGATCTTTCGCCATGTGAGACAGCATGTCATCCATGGAATATATTAGTTATGAATGAGATTCTTTGATGAGAGAGGGAAAGAAAGGCCCTGGTAATCAGAAGCTAAATGCAGGCAAAGATCTCCAGCAGAAAGGAGATTACAATTTATTTCTAATTGTAGCATCTAGGCAACCATCTCTCCGTAATGTGTGAACTGTCTGTTTTCTAACTCCACCCAGAATTAGAAAGAATTTGCAGTAGAAATTGTAATGTGGCCATAGCACAGTCCCCTCTTGACTCTCTGTAGCTTCCTGCATCGGCGGTAGGGTTTGCAGCTGTGTTTCAGCCACTATCCTCATAGCGTCCATAGCTTTGGGACATGAAGGTGACTTTCTCTTTCCCACAAACAAATCACAGAAAATGTAGACTTCAAATAAATGGATCCTGTCTTTTGGGTTTGATGTTTTGCCAAGTGTGAGGGGATAAAGCACAAGTTTCTCTTCCACCCTTTTTGATAAATTCCTTTTGGCCATAGAACTCGTAAGGGGAGCGGGCCCTCACTCTGGTTCTAAGGATCTGGTTTTAATTAGATGGGAGGAAGGGAGCAGTGTTTTAATTGTCCCTCCCCCGGGGTGGGGGAGGCAGGCTCTCAGGCCAGCCTCGCGATGCCATTTCTTTATCATCATCCCCGTCTCGTGTAAGAACAGGTGATCTTCTTAGTGACCGCGAGGAACAGGCACAGATAGAACATCAGGGGGCCACACGCCGACCCCTGACCGCCTGGTTCCCCTTCCAGTTTCTCTACAGACATGACTTTGTGAAGGAGCGAGGACGGCTGATCGGGGCCCAGAGCGTGAGTGACGACCCCCGGCTCCAGCACTGCCAGCGGATGGGCCGGCTGCAGAGCGAGCTTCAGTACAGGAGGCAGGCGGCGGGCAGCAGAGCCCAGTGCCACCTGCCCATGGACATGCTGCCGCTGGTCCACGCCAGGAAGGCCCAGGCCCTGGCCAGCGACCTCGACTACAGGACGTGCTGCCACGCGTTCACGGCGCTGCCCGAGGACCTGAAGATGGCCTGGGCTAAGAAGGCTCATGCGTTGCAGAGTGAGGTAGGGAGCCTGTGGATCACACATCTCCCCGATCTTCTTCCTCCCACCAGGCCTGGGGGTAACCTCGGCCTCTTGCTTAGCCTTTCAGATCCCTTCACCAGCCCCCGCCCCTCACCAATGACTTGCTTGGTCTGCATCATCTTGGTTGGAATTATTCAGTTAACAGATATTTATTGAGCACCTACTATGTCACAGGCATCCCTCAAGGCCCTGGGAATATAGCGGTCAGCACAAGAGTCCCAAAGTTCCTGGTGTCAGGGAGCTTCCAGTCTGTGGGAGGGAGATACGGCAGGAGTGAGCTGTGTGGTGTGTCAGAGGGAGACAGACAGAGCAGGAAACTGGGGTGTGTGTCAAAGTGTGAAAGTGTTAGCTCAGTCATGTCTGACTCTTTGTGATTCCATAGACTGTGGCCCACCAGGCTCCTCTGTCCATGGGAATTCTCCAGGCAAGAATACTGGAGTAGGTTGCCATGCCCTTCTCCAGGGCATCTTCCCGACTCAGGGATCAAACTTGGGTCTCCCCTGTTGCAGGCAGATTCTTTACTATCTGAGCCAGCAGGGAAGGCCAGGTAAGCATTATGTGTGCAATGTAAAAAAATGGGGGACAGGATCATTCTCATCCTCTGTCACCCCCTTCTCCTCCTGCCTTCGATCTTTCCCAGCATCAGTGAGTCAGCTCTTCGCATCAGGTGGCCTAAGTATTGGAGCTTCACCTTCAGCATCAGTCCTTCCAATGAATATTCAGGGTTGTTTTCCTTTAGGATGGACTGACTTGATCTCCTTGCAGTCCAAGGAGGATGAGATGGTTAATGGCATCGCCGATTCAATGGATATGAATTTTGAGCAAACTCTAGGAGATAGTGAAGTACAGAGACAGGGACAAAGATAGCACTGGCGTGCTGCCATCCATGGGACCGCAAAGAGTCGGACACGACTTAGCAACTGAACAACAACAAAAACGGCCACTCTCTTTGCAGAGGTGACATTTGAGTAAAGACCTTGGGCGGCAGCAGCCTCAGCATATCTGGGACTGAACTGAAGCGAGTGCCTGAGTGCGTGAGTGAGGAGGATGTCCCAGGGGATGGGATGGGTCCGAGAAAGAGACCCAGGGCCCGACTGTGTGCTGGGGGTGTCCGTGAGGCGAGGTGGAGAGCTGGGCCCAGAGCTGCCGTTCCCTGACCGCTCACCAGTATGGCACCCTCACTCCAGCTCTTGGGGGTGAGGACCTTGCTCCTCCTGTTGCGCAGATGAGGTCATGTGGGAGGGGCTGAGGCAGGCCTGGCTCCAGAACCCACACTCTCAACCATGCCACCCTCCTGGAGCAGGGGAGTCACGCTTTCTATGATGCAGGTGTGGATGCTTAGGCCCCAGAGAGGGGACGTCCTGGCCCACGTGGGGGCATTAAGTCCCACCCTCAGTGGAAGTCTCCAGACCAGTGCCTCTGAAGTCAGTCCCAGGCCACTCCAAGTCTCGGCTCCCTCAGAAGGGCCAGAGTAGTGATGAAAATGTGGTCACGGTCAGCACTTCCAGGCCACATGCCCATAGCAGGCTCTGCACCATGTTTGCTTATGTGTATCATCTCCCCCAGCCCCACAGCTCCCCTGGGAAGAAGGTGCTCTCGTGAGATTTTAGAGTAGATCTCATGAGACTATAGTCCCATGAACCCTTATCATCCATATCGGGGTTTCCAAACGTGGGCACCTTTGACACTTGGGGCTGGATGCTTTGTTGTGTGGGCCTGTCTTGTGCATTGCAGCATCCCTGACCTCTACCCTCGAGATGCCATTAGCACCCCCCTCAATGTGACAATCAAAAACGTCTCCATATATTGCCAAATGCACCTAGGGGGACAAAACTGTACCCGACTGAGAAGTCTGTTCCCAGTTGAGGACTGTCTGTATGATGCACCGTGCCGAGCACAGACAGTGCATAGTCCATAGGAACATGCCAGAGGGGGTGAGCTGTGAGGATTATGTTTTCCACCAAGCCTTCTGATTCTGGAGGCCTTCAGGGCAGTGACTACTCCTAGTTTAGTTAGATGACACAGGCAGAGTGTTGAAAATACCCAGTTGATGATTAATTATGACAACAATGATGTAATGATTTAATGAATGCCATGATGGTCCGATTATGAATCAAGATTTGTTGGGACTGTAGTACCGAGTGGGCACCAGTCAGGAGAGCGTGGAGCAGGGCATGCGTTTGCTGAAGCACAGCCCAGGACCCACTTAGAAAGCCTTCTACTTACTAGCAGGCCACCCTGAGGCCCCTAAGGAGAGGCTCTTAGTGTGACTCAGTGCCCAGTCCAGGACCCTCCTGTTGGTGGCCTCTTCCAGGGAGAAGATAAACCTCCTGGGATGGGACCGGCCACTGTGGGGAGGTTGGGGGCCCAGTTAGAAGCCCAGCTTCATCCTTCAGCAGCCACTTGGCTTTCTAGGCCTTCATGCTTCTACTGGAAGAGCAAAGATGTTTGATTTATTGGTGATCTCAGATTTCAGGATTCATAGATAAATGTTTTTTTAAATGCTAACATCATCATAGTATCATACTAGTTTACTCAATAAGGAAAAAAACCAAAAACCAACTCTTACCTCAAGCTACCATTTATATCACCGTTACTTCTGAAAAGAAAGGATATTTTAACACACACACACACACAAATAAAAACAACAACAACAACAAAAAAGGTAGTCCTTCCCAAGAAATGCTTGTTGGCAATCATAGACTTAACACTTTACCAAATGAAATATGTTTTGTGCTGATTGCCTGATTTAAGAATGACCATGTTGGGCTTCATGTGTTGTTTTGAAACTTCAGGTTTGTTAAACTGGGTGGTCTTGGACCCCAAGATCCTGTGAACAGCAGACCCCCAGAATGTCCATCTGGTTTGGAGGCTTGTTTTCTTGCAGTCATCACTGAAAATCCAATTCCATGTAGTTACGTTCTAGCGAAAAGAAAACAAAGACTCGTTATGAGCTCACGCAGTTCAGCAGAGTCTGGGGCAGGAACAGTAGCTCCCATAGCCATCAGTCGTCCTCCTGACCTCTCCCATCCAGGCCAGAAAGCAAGCTGTGGGTGTCAGTGCTCACCCTTGGCGGGAGGGTCCTCAAGGCTGGGACTGCTGAAGTCTTGGGAAAGTCACGCTTACCTCAGGCATGCATCTGAGACACGTGCTCCGCCCAGGCTGTGCTCCACCACCAGGGGGTGCTAGTTCAGTCACCTGTTGCTGCTGCTGCTGCTAAGTCACTTCAGTCGTGTCCGACTCTGTGCGACCCCATAGACGGCAGCCCACCAGACTCCCCCGTCCCTGGGATTCTCCAGGCAAGAACACTGGAGTGGGTTGCCATTTCCTTCTCCAGTCACCTCTTAGTCCTTTCCAAATCTGCCACTCCACGCTCCCCTCCGTGATCTCACGGGCTGTGGGCATCCTGCAAAGCATATGAAGGGACAGTCAAGGGGACAGTCTTAGCACCAGCCTTTATGGCTGCACAGCTTCAGGAGACTCCTTAAGCGTCCCCGGCTTCCGTTTCCCCATCAGAAATAACAGCAACGACAGTAACAATACCTAAGAAGTACGGAATGCTTATCCCGGGCTAGGCATTTATTTAACTATTTTGCACAAACGATCTCGTGTCGTATCTAGGTAGGTACTGTAAGTACTCCCATTTTTACAGATGCGGTGACTAACACACCTATAAATCTTCAGGAACTTGGTCAGGGTCATAAGCTGCCAGGGAAATGACTTGCTCAAGACCATACAGCTTAGTAAGAGGCAAAGCCAATGACTTGCTCAAGACCATACAGTAGTTGAGGCAAAGCCCATGTCTGGGCTCGTGACTCTGCGGTTAGCGCTCTCTGGCTCCCCCTGGTGGCCAGAGTAGGAACCCAGGCGTTCTGGCTCTTGAGGGTTCTCTTAAGGACCACCTGCACAGGATCCCAGAGGACAGCAGCTGGTGACTCTTCTGAGAATCTGAGCAAGCATTTAACGCCCCCCCCCCCCGCCCAGATTGTTCTATAGTTGGGAATAAGAGCTAGTCCTTTGAGAACGGCATGAGGACTGAATGAGGTAATGGAAGTTAAAGCAAAGTCACTCAGTCGTGTCTGACTCTTTGTGACCCCATGGACTGTAGCCTACCAGGCTCCTCAGTCCATGGAATTTTCCAGGCAAGAGTACTGGAGTGGGTTGCCATTTCCTTCTCCAGGGGATCTTCCCAACCCAGGGATCGAACCTGGGTCTCCCGCATTGCAGGCAGATGCTTTTACCATCTGAGCCACTAGGGAAGCCCCAAATGAGTCTGAAGCAAACCACACCCTTTGCAAGATAGTTGTTATAGTGATTCTTATTATTAATATGACAAATATACCCCTTCCCCTGGCCACCTCCTGGGTGCACCTCCTGGTTATGTAATTCCTTTTAGAGCTCAAGGGGTGAAAACCACAGCTTGTGCGTCTCCAGAATGGGGGTGCCAGGAGCCCCACGTGTGACTCTGAAGGTGGCATCCAGGCCTTCATATGTACAAGGGCAAATAGTGAGGTGGCCACTTGGGGAAGTGAGATATAGCTGGGCAGCCCAAGAAGATCTCTTATCTTAGAATCCTTCTTGGAAACCATCTTTGGGCCGATTCTCCTCGATACCCTCCTTGCTCCCTGCCCCCCTCCCCTTTTATGGTGAGGTCTGGGGCAGGTGTGTTGTTTTTAGGGTCTGCGTGAATAGTCAAAGCGGGGCTGGGAGCAGAAATATCAATAGACAATCCATTTATAAGAGAGTCGGAGGCGCAGTCAGATCTTTGGGGAACCTGCGTCTTGCCTTCTGACTCACCTGCGCTCGCACTGTTCAGCTCAACAAAAGGCAAGTTGAAAGCATGCGCCCCCACTTCATCTCACTTATGAAAGGAGCAAGGCCCGGCTGTGAAGAGGCCCTGTAGGATTATTCTCTCTAACTTAGAAATTTATCCAATTTTCTCTGTTCTTTATCATAGTGGAAGGCAAAAGCTTTGCTGGTGTAGACTGAAAGATCGCGGTATAAAAAGCAATTTCACTGACATGGGGTTTTGAAACGTGCTCCCAAACCCGAGTGATGTCCCCCTTCACCAGTTGGAAAGCAGAGTGGAATTTGCACAGGGGCCTTAACCAGCAGACAGTAGATCAGAAACGGACCCTCTTTGAGGCCAGCTGTGAGGAGCACTGTGATTCCTGAAATGAAAGAAAACTAAAAAGGCCGAAAGGCTGATTTCAGGAGTGGGTATTTTGCGTTACCGCAGAGCTTGTATCTAAATTAGAGAAATGCCAGCAACTTCGTTTAGGTCCAAATTTCACATTTCCTTAGAGAGTCCTTTTTCTTCCTTTAAAAAGGCGTAATTTCCATATAGAGAGGAAGAAAAGCTTTTTCAGAGACTGTCTCTATGTAGGTAATGGTGGGCAGATCAAGGAATGGTAATAAGGTTAAACATTTCAGGAGATTGCTAATCAGGCCCATTGTCTTAAAACCCCACTTATTATTTTCTTCCTGGAATTGACGCTGTAGTTCTGATCTTCTGAGTCCTTAAGAGGAGGAAAATGGATAAAGTTTAAGCCCACTGTACAATGTAGGCAAATCCTGAGTAACCATAGGAGGAGGGGTAAACTGAGGCATGGAAATATTAAGGCAGTTTACACACCATTCCCCAGTTGTAGCCAGGTTTGTTGCAGTTTTGAGTCCTGCAAAGAACTCCCCCTCCCCTACCACCGCAAAGAAAAAAACAAATCTAACACACGAGAGTGTCTTTTACCCCTCAGGACTCTCAGGTGTTTCCATGAGAACAGAGGGATTGTCATGACCTTCGCGTATCACAGAGAGAAACTGAGTCACATTTTGGTACAGTGATTTGCCCTGCGTCACAGCAGGTTTGATCCAGAGCTCAAAGCCCTTTGATCCACTGAAAGTGTGTAAAACGTTTCTGTTTAGGCAGGCGGTCAATCGCCTCACTGCCAGAATGAAACCAAATAATCAAGGCTGACGTGTGGGCTGGGGTGTATATCTCAGATCTTTCTTAAGGGATCTTTCCCATAGGTTACAACCTTCTGCTTGGAATCCAGCCAGTTTACAAGTGGGACCTTCTTGTGTCTTACACATGATCCGTTACTTAATTCTGGGCGAAATGCACATACTCAAATAGTTTGCCTTGATGACATGCAGAACGCACCCAAATGAAAATATTGAAATGTTGTGATGAAGCATTTTTACGGATGCCCCAATGATTTGCAACCGTTTCCTGATAAAAGCCAGTGTTTTTTTCTTCCCACAGTTGCGCTACAAGTCGGACCTGATGGGCATGAAGGGGACAGGATGGCTGGCGCTGAGTTCCCCACAGATAGAAAGTGCAAAGAAAGCCGGAGAGCTCATCAGTGAGGTATCGTTAACCTGAGTCTACCACAAATGCAACCTGGCGTTTATCTCCTCCTGACGAGGGAACCTGCAGATGGACTGGAGAGCCTGGGAGGGCCCCATGGCACTGGACTCCCGATATCTTTCTGGGGCTATTTGCAACCAAATCCCGAGACAGAACAGTTTTGGCTCCCAGTGAATTCACTTGCTGGGGAGTTAAAAGTCTTGTTCCAATCAGGCAGTGAAAGAGGGGTGATGCATTAGACGATGACCAACAAATGTATTATGTACAATTATGATCTAACCTGACCCATTATCTTCATGGAGGTGAGGAGAGGGTTTGCCACCCGTCTCCTGAGTCTACTCAGTTCAATGTCCTAGGCTTACCTGACTTCAGAGGGTGTTAAAAGTTGCCCAGAGATGGTTACCTTAACTGAACTCCCCACCATGTTGATGACCCAGAGATTCTTGCCCTGGGAACTCCTTGAAAGCATGGCACTGCCTTCCTTAATACCAGAACCTACTTGAATAGGGTCAGGGCAGGGCCGAATTAAGGCTGAATCCTTCCATCTAGTGAATTCCTTATCTTGTGATGAGCTTTGGCATTTTGCAGCCTTTCTTTTCAAGAATGTAAACACCTGTAAAATGGTCCATATCACAGAGGCAGCTTGAATCTCTTCTGTGTGCTGGTGAGGTGGCCACAAAGAAGAGAGATTTCTTTCCCAAGCGTGTCATTGGTACTTTTGGTACTGAGTAGGTAGGGTGATGCTGCACCCAGAAAAATGCATGGTGTTTGACTGTTTATTGAGAATCTTGGCCTTTCTCTTACAGACCAAATACCGTAAGAAACCAGACACCATCAAGTTTACTACAGTGGTTGACTCTCCAGACCTAGTTCATGCCAAGAACAGCTACATGCATTGCAATGAGGTGGGTGTTTTCTGCTCACTCATCCCAGGCTTAATAGTGGGTAATGCTTCACAGTGGTCAGTGCTTAAGATGTAAGGACAAACCTTCTGTCCCTTACCTGGGTGATCTTGGTCAGTTTTCTAATGTCTTCTAGTCATGGTTCCCTTATTTGAAAGAAAGATAAAGATAGCAACCATTTCATAAGATGGAGTGAATTAAATGAGGATGAAGTAAATAAAACTTCATGAAGCTTTTAGCAATTATTTAGAATATATAGTGAGTTCTCAGTAAATGTCCCTAGTTAAACTCTTAATCATCACATAGTAATACTAAATATTATTGATGGACATTACCAAACACTAGGTCATATATATCATACTTGTCCATAGATATAATGGAATTAAATCTTAACATAAGTCGATTAGAAAAAAAAAAGTAGCTATATAAAGAACGTCTTTCTACTTTTACTCTGTATAATTTAGCCCCATTTCCTGTCTCCTGTATTAATTTTGAAGAATAGGAAATTACATATTTTCTTCTCTGAAATCATCCAGGGATTGGATTTTTGCACACCGACAAAGCTGCCCCATGCTCACAGAGTCCACGTGCAGTACTGACCAGTTCGTGTTTGCAAAACACAAACTGAATTTGGGAAAGGGTTGGGATGTTAAATATTATATTTCCTCTTTAAAACTGGGTGAGACTCAACCACCTCCTAAAATTATTTGCAGTCCTTAGATCACTGCCCTAAAAATAGCCATTAAGAGAAAGCTTGAGTTCTAAAATTGTGTCTTCTTGGGACACAGGGTGGACTATGAAAACTTTAAATTTCTTAAGAGATATTAAGGCGTTTAAGGTTTTTTAGCTGCTATGTCTTTTTATTATTACTATTAATGTTTAGTAACAAAAGCATTGAGGCATTTTGTTACTAGTAAAAAGCTTGAGCAAATGCCTGATTGCCAAGATCCTCTGAAGTATCCACCCATCTTTTACTGTTTGTGAAACACAGGTACAGCGACCCAGGGTGATGGTTTGTGACCCTTTTGGAGCAAAACTTGATGAATATTTTAAATACTCAAAACCAGCTCCCCACCACCTGACCCTGGCCACTCGGGCACCTCCTTTCCCGGGTGGCATCTGGAGGGATGCTCTCCAAGTGCAGGATGGCTTCTGTACCCTGGGGTGGGAGGGGCAGGAAAGGGCATCAGCCCCCTCTTCACTTTTGACTGCAGCAAGTGTGGCTTCCCATTTACCGTGAGCCTTCTCCCTGCAGCGGCTGTACAGGTTGGGGGACGCTGAATCCCGACACAGGTACACGCTGGTGCCCGACCACCCCGATTTCACCAGAGCCCGCCTCAACGCCCTGCATCTGAGCGACGTAAGTGAACTGGCCGTTCATGTGGTGTGTGCCCATTTCTGTAATATGATCTGTGCCCAAATGGGATTTTTTTTTTTTTTTTTAAGAAAAAGAATTCCTAGGAAAGGAGCTGGGAACAGAAAGCACTGTAGACTGAGAGTAGGATAAATGGCATGTATAACTTTGAGCCACTTTTCTCGCTGGGCCTCAGTCCCCCCAGCTGCAAAATGGGGATGGAGCTGCGCTAGCCAACTCCTGTGGTCCTGCCAGCGCTAGCATCCCAGTGCTGGGTGTGGCTCCAAAGACCTCAGTCAGGTGCTGGGCTCCAGCCAGAGGAGCGGTGCCCTGGCCCCGCGGGTGTAGACACCTGCTCTGCTTGTTCCCCAGACTCCTCTCCTTAGCCATTCAGAGCCTTGTAAGTTTGGAGACCGAGTGGCGCTTTCTCTGCTTTCTGCCGGTTAGAAAGACGCTGCAATTGTAGTCCATGGGATCCCAACACAATCCGCTCCTTTGTGCCTGAGGCTGTGGCCCCCGACACGTCTATTCCCTTGGATGTGTGCCCTTTGCATGCATCTCCAAGATGCTGTTTCCTCAGCCCGGGCTTGTTGTTGGCAGGGGTCGGAGGCCCCTGGTCGTAATAGAATAGGCGGCCGCTCTGCCGGCAAAGCTGTGATCCTGGGATAACAGGTACCGAGGCGGCAGAATCAAAAGACGCTGTCAGATCAGAATAACACAGGCTGAGTGTGTCGGCCTGGGGCCGCGCGGGGCCTCCCAGAGTCCGGCCATTCTTCCCGCCCTGGCCCTGCCATTGTGTCCTGGGGCTCCGTGCAGATCAACAGCTGCTGCTGCTCACCCCAGAGGTAGCCGCCTCGCAGGGGTCGGCGAGAGGCGCCTTCTAGTTAGCGTGTGTATTAGTTTGTTGCGTTTGTAAAGCCCTGTGGGATCCCACGCGGTGAATGTGCCGGTGCTTTGTAAATATGAGTTATTATGACCATTTGATGCTTTTGAGGGATGCGCGGGCGATAATTTTAGAACAGCAGCTCTGGTGGGCTGACCTCCATCTGGGGAAGCGGGACCTCCCCCTCAGCGGAGCTCGGACAAAACATCCATCTCATTAATGCCTCAAGGATGGGGAAAGGCCAGGCCTCCATGTGAGGGACTCCTGGAGGCCCATCACCCTGGACGCTGGGATAGAAGTGCCCGTCCTGCGGGGACCCGACTTAAGGAGGACAGCCACCCTGGGCTGGTGGCAGAGGCATCCTTCCTTCGACAAGGGGAGCCAGTCTGCAGAGTCCCAGAGCTGAAATTAGCTGCCAGGGCACGCGGGTATGGAGGACTCACGAACCTCTTTTGAAAGAGCACTTCTTCGGGGGCGTGTAGGATACGCACAATTGGATCAAGTGCTCTGTGAGGAAGATGTGGAGGGAAAGTGACCTTCCTGGGCAAAGAAAGCCATTGAGATGTGTAAGGCAGCCGAAATAACTAAAAATCAAATGACTCTAATGTGTGAGGATGAGGGCAAAGCTGTGCCCACTGTGATAAAGAAGAGGAACGCCCAGGGTTCCAAATCAAAGAGCCTGCGGAATCTAAAGACTCCCAGTGGCAAGGCAAAAACCTCAACAGAATAAAAAAAAAAAAAACTCAGGGAGGAAGCGATGACAATCAAGCAAATAGTTTACAGGGAGAGGTGGGGTGGGGAGACGGGGAGCCAGCGCCTCAGGCAGAACCCCAATTTGGGCCTGCCCTTGAGTTGACTCCCATGTGGTGCAGTGGTAAAGAATCTGCCTGCCAATGCAGAAGACGTAAGAGACGGGAGCGGGTTCAATCCCTGGGTTGGGATGATCCCCTGGAGGAGGACATGGCACCCCACTCTAGTATTCTTGCCTGGAGAATCCCGTGGACAGAGGAGCCTGGTGGGCTCCAGTCCATGGGGTTGCAAAGAGGCAGACAGGACTGAGCACATGCACATACTTAGACTTGAGTTGACCCCCAGTTACAGAGACTCTGAGGCTGGGGTGCCTTGACACCAAAGCAGGGTGACCTTGGAGTTTGATGCTGTGAAAAGATTGGTGTCGTTTCCTGCCCCAGATCTGGTGGGGAATCTTCTTAGGAAGGCACTGACAGACCCCTTTCCAGGGGACGATAAGGGTTTTGACTCTCCTTCCTGGTCTAATACTTGTAGGACCCTCAAAACAAGGAAACGCGATGCTAGAGGGGCTGGTTGTCTGTCATGATCTGAATTCCGCCTCCCCTTCTACATACCTCTCAGTCCTGCCCGCTGAACTCAACAACGACCCAGGAAATCTAATCCTTTGGGCACTGTTTGTGATCTGCCAATGAGGCGATGACGTTAGCGATGATTAGTTCTGTATTTCTAGGTGCATCAACAGAGTAGGCATTTGGCTTCTGGTTTGTGATGTTGGGACTGGAAGAAGTGATGAAGGTAAAGGTGATGATGAGCAGCAGGACTTAACAATGAGCTCCACCATGTTTGGCTCAAGCTTTCCGTGGCCCGCTCTAGTCCCAGGCTCAGTTGTAGGGAGGCATGAGGGCACTCTGCTTTTTTCTCTGCCACTCTTCCTCCGCTTAATCCCCCCAATCCCCTGTAGAACAGAGTCTCAGCCTTGACCTCTATTTCCAAGTGACAAAAGTAAGGTTCTTAAGGGCCCCCTGACCTGCCGTGGCTCTGAGATGCGTGAGCGACCGAAACGGTCTGGGGCTGTCACTTTGTCATCTGCTGGCGATGCGCCTCGCCTGCTGTCTCCCTTCTCTGTGACAGAATAAAGGACAGCCTTCCGCTGGGATCTCCAGATGACTCCTTTCATGGAGCCATTCCCTTATCTTGAAAAAAAAAATATGAGCTACATGAAGGCACGGGCGGTTTTGATGCCTCCATAGGTGATGTGGGTCTACCTGAGGACTAAGAGGATGTGATTACAGACTCCCGGAGGGTGTGCAAGAACAACTTGAAAGGGGGAGAAATAAAAGAGGACGATGTGAAATGCAGGGGTCAGGAACTCGGTCAGGTTCCTGACAATCAATTTAATTCAGGTGAAGGCTCTCCTCTCGGTGCAGACACCAGGAGGGCATGGGGGCTGCAGCACGCTTCACAGGGATGCTGTGACGTGGCATCAAAGGTGGCCCAGGGTCCCCCAGGAAGTGAGTGGAGCCCGTGAACCTGAGGGTGCCAGGACCCAACGAACAGAACTGGCAGCGTGTGGGGAGAAACAGGGCTCTTTAACTTTGCATTCTGGCAGCTGGAAGCTGCAAACTTGAGGTGCTGGAGTGAAAGCAAAGACAGGGAGAAGGGGGACGGGGGAATATGGTACCCACAGGATGTAGCAAATCAGCCAGACCCCTGCGACCCACAAGAGCAGGGCCTGATGCTCAGGCTGGGGGTTTAGAGCCAAAGCCCTTCATAGCCAGAGCTGGGGAGGTCCTCAGGGTGGCCGTGGGGCCATGGGCTCTGCCATCTGGGCGCCAGAAAGACAGAGGGCACCTGTATAGGAATTACTCTCTCTGAGAACTAGCAGGCATGGAGGCACGGAGCTGCCCGCTTGTCCCTCACTCATTTCTTTGTTTCCCCAACTAGAAAGTCTACAGACACTCCTGGGAGCAGACCCGGGCTGGCGGCTACGACTTCAGGCTGGATGCCATCCCATTCCAGACGGCACGGGCATCGAGGGAGATCGCCAGTGATGTAAGACCTCACGTTCTCTCCCTGCCTCTGTCAACTGATAGGTTGCACTCTGGTTTTCCCAGTTCTCTTGAAAGGCAAACCACTGGGAACCAAAGCTGAAAAAGTATTTCAAGTGAAAGGAATAAAAGTTGGCCTTGTTTTCTAGCATCTCAGTCAGAAATTTGGAATTGGGAAAGGTTTTATTCCTACTTCCCCTCCTTCAAGAGAGCCATTCTTAAACATTGATGCATGTGGACAGAAACTAGAAATCAGTTAGCAGAGGACTGATTTGTTGACCTTCAATAAAGGGACTTCTTTTGAAAGCTGAAGTGCACTATGGGACAGAAAGAGATTGGGTTTCTCTCCTAGATTGACTTGAGTTCAGATCCTGCCTCAGTTGGTTAGGAATTGGCTCTGTGGTCTTGAGCAAGTTGTTTAAATCCTCTGAACTAAAATTTCTGCTTCTATGAAATAGAGATCTAATACTTGACTCTACTGATGACAGGATTGATGTAGAGAAAGTGAAAGTCACTCGGTCTGTCCAACTCTTTGCCACCCCATGAACTATCCAGTCCATGGAATTGTCCAGGCCAGAATACTGGAGTGGGTAGCCTATCCCTTTTCCAGGGGATCTTCCCAACCCAGGGATAGAACCGGGGTCTCATGCATTGCAGGTGGATTCTCTACCAGCTGAGCTACCAGGGAAGCCCAGGATTGATGTAGGAATGTAACCAAAATGGTTCACAGTGTCATGTACAGAGGAGGGGGACAAAACATGGTAGCTGATATTATTGAAGAGAAAGACATCACTAACTTGAGAGGAAGACATTACTAACTAGATACATGGTCATTCATGAACAACTTGTCATTGGTTCAAAGTGAAACAAGTATAGAAACCAAGCATTCAGCAACACTTTTAGCAATTAGATGTTCTGATCTCCAAGCCTGAGATGGGTGGATTCCTCTGGCTGAGCAGAATAGAGGCCGGTTTGGGTTTATCAAATGCACCTGGTACTTTTTACATACTAATCACAGGCTTCCCAGGTGGTGCTAGTGGTAAAGAACCCGAGTGCCAATGCAGGAGACATAAGAGATGCGGATCGATCCCTGGGTGGGGAAGATCCCCTGGAGGCGGGCATGACAACCCACTCCAGTATTTTTGCCTGGGGAATCCCATGGACAGAGGAGCCTGGCAGCTACAGTCCATGGGGTCACACAGAGTCAGACACGGCTGAGCAACTGAGCGCACATGCAGTCACAGGCAGAAGGACCACATACCGGACTTTGATGGATTGGAAATTTTAAAAAGCAAAACTAAGTGAATCAATCCCGTTTTTCACTATATATGGTTTCTCTGGATTGGGTCCCTGAAAGCTGGAAAGAATCAAAGGATGAGTGGCTACTGGTAGAATGGGTGCACTTCTTGGCTGTTGGATTGTTACCAAAGCAATACCGGCACCTACCACTGGGTGGACGTGAGCCTGTGCCGGACATGAAGCTCAGCCCCGTCTCGCTGAATCCTCTCAAGATCCTGTGGGGTGGAGGTTCACGCACCCATTTTATCAAGTGGTGAAACCAAAGCTCAGAGAGACCCAAGGCCACACAGCTAAAAGGAAACAGAGGGAAACCTGGATCCCAGGCCTACTTGAATCCAAAGCGGTACCCTTGACCCACTGTTGCACTTCCTGCTGAGAATCCTGAGGGCTGGCCCTGGAGGGAAGGGGGCACCTGTGACCCCCACCCCCCCCGCTCATCTTCCCTGCAGTTCCGGTACAAAGAGGCCTTCCTGCGGGACCGGGGCCTGCAGATTGGGTACCGCAGCATCCACGACGACCCGAGGATGAAGCATTTCCTCAGCGTCGGCAGACTCCAGAGTGACAACGAGTACAAGAAGGCCTTCGCCAAGAGTCGGTCCCAGTTCCACAGCCGCCCAGACCAGCCCGGCTTCCTCCAGGCCAAGAGGAGCCAGCAGCTGGCCAGCGACGTGCACTACAGGCAGCCCCTGCCCCAGCCCACCTGCGACCCGGAGCAGCTGGGCCTGAAACACGCGCAGAAGGCCCACCGGCTGCAGAGCGATGTGAGCTGCTCTCCCCCCCGCCCCCCAGGCCTAGGCCCTGCCTCTGGTTCCCTTCATCGGAGGTGTCCGTAATCCCACATCCCGTGTTACCCTCAGGGAGGAGCTGGGCTGAGATAGAACCTAGGAGACCTAACATGATAGAGCCAGAAGAGAGGACAAGAATCCCAGTGTAGCGAGCCCTTCCTGTGGGCCAGGCTCCGTGCCAGATGCTTTCCACATTGTGCCTCGAGGCTCTCACAACCAGCCGGTTTACAGATGGGGAACCGGAGGCTTTGAGCGGTGAAGTCACTGACTCAGGACCCCATGGCAATCAGTAGCAGGTCTGGGGTCTGAACCCCATATGGCTTAATGTGAGAGCCCAAGGTCTCGACTGCTGTGCCTTACTCTTTCCAGGGCTTTCCAGGTGGCGCTAGGGGTAAAGAACCCGCTTGCCTGTGCCAGAGATGTGAGAGACACGGGTTCGATCCCTGGGTCAGGAAGCTTCCCTGGAGAAGGGCGTGGCAACCCACTCGAGTATTCTTGCCTGGGAAATCCCATGGACAGAGAAGCCTGCTGGGCTACAGTCCGGCAAAGAGTCAGACACGACTGAAGCGACTTAGCACATACACACTCTTTCCAAGGGATCTTAGTAGTCAGCAGCCTGGGCCCTTTATCTCTGAGAGGCAACTGAAGCCCCTGAATGGGAAATGACTTCCTTAAGGTTACAGGGCAGGTCTAGATAGGAGCTCGGCCTTGAACCAGGTCTCTGAGCCTCCACCCCCCACTGCAGCCCCCTTGAGTAGAGAGATGCAGGGGACAGCGCTATGCTGGCCTGACTCCCCAGCACGGTGCATCCTCCGTGCCATGGAGCTCCTGTGTAAGACAGCTTGGCTCCCACATCCTGGTTTCACTAACAACATAGTCCCCAGGGCAGCCTTTCTAAGCCTCTCCACTCTATGCCCTGCTGACCTATTCCCCTTGCCTCCCTCGTTCTCCCAAGGTCAAGTACAAATCCGACTTGAACCTGACCAGAGGTATTGGCTGGACACCTCCTGGCTCCTACAAAGTGGAAATGGCTCGGCGGGCTGCAGAACTGGCCAACGCGAGGGGCCGGGGTCTCCGAGGGGCTTACGTAAGTAGCGGGCTGGCAGGCAAGGCCACGGCGGCGGGGAAAGGCGAACTCAATTGTTTCTTTTCAAACTTTATTTTTGGCCAAAGGTTAGCTGGCTCTAAAGACGCGTGCAATGCAGCTCAGGCAAGGCGCCTAATTTCATGGGTCTGAGATGACCAGGCAGATGACACCTGGGTTAAACTTCCTGCGGGGTTTTCTCTGAAGTCACAGCCATTAGCTCTTTGGAGGCCAGCGTGCTGGGGCTACATCAATCCTGGCCACGCGGGCCAGGCTGTGCCGACTGCTTGCTCGTTACATGCGCGGAAGGGGTCAGACCCGCACTATCTACCACAGTCTGGGTTTTGAACCCTACTTTGTTCAGAAGAAAGGTGCCCTTTCTAAATGAGAGATGGGCTTTGCTTCTTTCTGTGTCTTGCCTTGAGGTTCCTTTTTCTTGGGGAGGATGGAGGAGGGGGAAAGGAAGGAGAAGGTGAGCTTTTTAGACAGCTTGTCTTGTGGGAGCTTCCGCTTCACTCAGGGAGGTGTGTTTGGTTTCTGCAGGGGGTGCCGGAGGCTGTGGAGACCGGAGATGATCAGAGGGGGGTTGTAAACCCAGATGCCACCGAGATTCTGCACGTCAAAAGGAGGAGGGCTCCCCCATTCTGAGTGGGCGGCGTCCACCCTTGGTTCTTGGGAGAGAAGCTGGAGAGGAAATCTGCACGTCCAGTTGGAGCCAACTGTGAAAATGGCGCCCCTGCCCTAGTCCTCCTTTATTAAAATAACAACTCCCTGAAAAAGGGTGGAGAAAGTTGTGTTTTGGTCCTCATCTAACACCTAGCAGTGGGTGGCTCGCCCTGTTGTGCACCTTGAGTGTCTGAGGAATAAAGACGTAAAGGTGACCCCCACCAATGCTGAGCCGTCTGGAAGCTCACACTTGCCAATGTCCCAGGTGAAGGCAGGCTGTGAACACTGATTTTCTAGAAGCTACGATTGTTGGAAGGGAAGCAAACGTCACGCACTTCAGGTTGATTCTGTCATTTCTGGGTTTCCCAGGAGGGAGCCTGAGGAAGCGGGGGCCATGCTGGTCCCGGGTGCCCTGGGCTGGGCAGCAGTGGTCTCTGCTTAGAGCCTGGATACTCAGAGGCTCCAGGGCGCGTCCATTGCTGCCCACGGGGCCTCGCCTTGTCTGGGTGTTCACAGGACGGGCTGTGAGCCTCAGAAGACACCTCAGAAGCTAGCCTCCTTCTCCATGGTGGCTTTGATCCACGTTAGGAATTTGGTCACTTGGGTGTAGACCCCTGGCTTCTTCCCACACTCCAGGCCCCAGCTCACGATCCCGTAGATGTAGGAGGTGCCATCCTTCTCACAGGTCAGAGGGCCTCCAGAGTCGCCCTATGGGAAAAGATGCAGGAGTCCACTTTGTGGTTCAGTATACACTCAGAGACACCCCCACCTTCCATGAGGGGATGCTGGGGGGTGAGGGGTGGGACCATTGGCCAACCCTGGGGAAAGTGGCAACAAGGTTCTTCCTGTGCCTCATACGATGCAGTGCTCTGAAGGGAGAGAAGCAGATACCAACCTGCATCCTAAGTCAGAGAGGGCTTGGCAGGGAAGCCACCAGGCTGGGCCCAGGTCACACCCTGACTTCCTAACCCACCATGGCTCCATCATGCAGGTATTACTAAGGGGCTCTCGACTTCTCATTCCATCCTGGGATCTAACAGGGGCTGGAGGGATGCCCTGTTTGGACAGAGCACCTTCCAGGGCCCACAGGGCACACATTGGTCAGGAAGGATGGAGTTCAGAGGCAGCATGGCCATGATGTTCAGCATGGTCTGTGGAGCTGTCCATCTGCTGGCCTCTGGGGCCTCCATTTCTCACACTGTAAACCATAGGTGGCAACAGAACCCACCCAAGGGTTCTTGTGAGGACTAAGGCTTGTAAGGCTTATGGGACAGTGCGTGGTTCACGTTAAACCCCCAGTTAGAGTGGAGAGAAGGAGGATGGTGGGGAGGCAGGAATGAGAACGATAACTCACATACACACATGCACACATATCTGCTCCTGCTTATACACCTAGTAGGATATTTAATGAATTATTTCTTTCAATCTTAGCCACAATCTCCCAGTTTTATGGATACCCTAGTTCCATTTTCTAGATTAGACACCTGAGGTTGGCTAATTATTTGAGGGCAGCAGATTGAACATTTGTGTCCTCCCTGCCCTGCTCAAAATCCTGTGTTAAAGCCTAATGTTTTATTAGAAGGTGGGGCTTTGGGGAGGTAATTAGGTTGAGAGGGTGGGTACCATGTACAGGATTAGTGCCCTTGTTGAAACTTTGTGGCTCAGTCAGTACAGAGTTCACTTGCAATGCAGGAAACCCAGGTTTGATCCCTGGGTCAGGAAGATCCCCTGGAGAAGGAAATGGTAACCCACTCAGGTATTCTTGCTTGAGAAATCCCATGCACAGAAGAGCCTGGTGGGCTACAGTCCTTGGGGTCACAAAGAGTCGGACACAACAGAGCGACTAAGCACAAATGCAGAAGAGACATAGAGCTCTCTCTCTCTCTCTCTCTCTCTCTCTCTCTCTCTCTGCCACGTGAGGACACGATGAGAAGTTGGCAGTCAGAGAGGGTCCTCCCTGGAACCGTGCCGACACCCTGATCTTAGTCTTCCAGCCTCCAGGACTGTGAGAAATAAATGTCTGCTGTTTAGCCACCCAATCTGCAATCACTTATATAGAAGCCCAAGCTGACTAAGCCATTCAGTGACTGATAAAGTTCACAAAGTACAGGACAGAAGTAGGTTTCAAACCTTGGGCTGTCTTTTTAAAATCCTGCAATCTGTTTCCTTATCCATCTTCTAGGGACTCAGGGAAAATCCCTCCCATCTGCCCACACCCTTCCTTTAAGTAGGTAGATACCTATGGCTCCTTGGGAAAGGGCAGAGGGTCACAGGAAAGCCACAGACCCTGAGAGTGACCATGATTTCCCATCCCAAAGCAGGCTCGAGGTTGCAGATCATTGTTGAGTTCCTTTATAGGGAGGAACTCAGGTTTGAATGTGCCCACCTTGTCCCCCAAAGTCCTGTCTGGCGGTGGGTGTCAGGCAGGATCTAAATTGGCTCTGGTCACAGAGGAGCCACTCAGCCAATTAGTGTATTAGGGCTAAATTTCCTTCCCCCTTCACATACACACATTTAAATCCTAATGGTGACTCAGTATTGTGAATTCTCTGGCCCCTCATCTTTCTCTTTCTAACCACTGGTCTTTGCAAATGTCCCCTGCTTATTGGGATTTTCAGACAAGCTGCCCAGCGCTGAGGGCAGAAACACCCTCTTCACATTTTAACACAGAGGAACAACTTCTTGCTCTGCACTTTCCACCCAGGATCTGTGGACCAGATAATTTCTCTAAGCATCTGTACAATGGTGATAGTGACATCCTTCACCAGACTGGTCAGAATCAAATTCAACAACAGTGAGCAAAGTGACTGCTATGGTATTGATGCTGAGTCCTCCTGGTCTGGTGTGGATTCAGGTTTGCCAGAGGACAGATGTGCCCACCTTGACTGAATGGCAAGGAGGTCTCTAACCCCTCCTCACTGCCCGGGGCTCTAAGGCCCTCTGTTTCCCTGTGTAAGGCCTTGCTTTCTCCAAATGCCACGTGGAATCTCTGACCTGGCAGGAGTCTTGTCCAGGCTTCTGGAGGTTTCCTGCACAAATCATGCTGTCGTCGATCGAGTGGTCATAGAGGTGGCGGGAGTTGCACATCGTGTTGCTGATCAGCTTGACCTTGGCATCCAGGAGCTGGCGGGACCCTTCTCCTGATGGGCAGAGAAAAGACTTTGCCACTGTAGAGACCAGGGTGGAACCTGCCCCACCAGAAGTCAGCAGTGGTCAGAAGAGGGCCCCCAGCCCCAAGTTCAGGCTGTGGGAGTGTTTCTAGGAGATGGGGAGAGAAGCCTACTTAAAATGATCCTTGCTTTCCGTTATTGAGAACAAGATTGAAAGGGAGAGAAATCTATTTTGAGAATTTGAGAGACGCTTAAGATACTACTTCTGAATTTCCATATTACAGGGCACAGGCATTGGAAGGACTGATGCCGAAGCTGAAGTTCCAATACTTTGGCCACCTGATGGGAATAGCCAACTCATTGGAAAAGACTCTGATGCTGGGAAAGAAGGAAGGCAAAAGGAAAAGAGGGCAGCAGAGGATGAGATGATTAGATAGCATCACCTACTCAACAGACATGAATGTGAACAAACTCTGGGACATAGTGAAGGATAGGGAAGCCTGGCATGCTGCAGTCCATGGGGTCACAAAGAGTTGGACACAACTTAGGGCCTGAACAATAACAACATAATCGTGTCAGTACTTTATCTATCTAGGAAAGGAGGAAATTCTCCATGGATACAAGATCAATGCTTGGTGAAAGTCAAGGAGCTAGGGGCTAGGGCCAAGGACAGATATGGAGATCAGAGGAGACTGTGAAGGTGATGAAATTTAACTAGAGCTAGAGAGATGGCCAGGAAGATCCCCTGGAGTAGGAAATGGCAACCCACTCCAGTGTTCTTGCCTGGAAAATCCCACAGACAGAGAAGCCTGGCAGGCTACAGTCCACGGGGTTGCAAAGAGTCAAACATGACTGAGTACATACACAGAAAGCTGGGGCAATCTTTTTCTTTTGATAGTCATTTTGAATATAACTCTGATTTCTAGTCCAGGAGGGCAGTTGAATGTGACCCTTTCTTGCCTGATGGATGTAAGTCACCTGAGTCTCAGAAGAATGCATGGCCAGACTCACCTGTTTCTGTGACACCCCAGCCAGAGATGTGGCACTCAGTCCCAGAGGGAAAGGGACTGTCGGGCAAACAGACAGTTTTCACATATTTGGATTCCAGGGCACAATGACCATCCACTGGCTTTAGCTTGAGCAAGGCTAGGGAGAGAGAGGGGAAATGGGTGATGAAACCCTCTCTGTCCAAGAAGCATCAGCTTTAGCTTGATTGGAAGGTGGTCATAGGAAAACCCCACTCCCGATACCCCAAATTCTTTGGTTATCATTTCATGCTTTTAACCTTCACCTGGGGAGGAGTCATAACACTTCAGGCTGAGAGTAATACTAAGAAATAATAACTGAGTTTGAAATCATTTTGAATACCATTTTAGAAAAACAGGCTTTAAGGGGGGAAAAGATGTTGGGGACAGAAGAGCCTAGTAGGCTGCCGTCCAAAGGGTCGCACAGAGTCGGACGCGACTGAAGCGACTTAGCACGTGTACACAGTGTTGAAGAGGGAGAGTGAGAAGTGTGTGAAGAAGAAATAAGATACAGAACTAAGGAGCAAGAAGCTTAAGTACATCATTGCCTACCAGGTGCCAGAGGTACCTGGGACACATGTACATCATGTCACTTAGCACACAGGAAGTGAACAGTTGGACATCAGTGTCCCGTTTCACAGAAGAGGGAATTGAGACTTAGAAGGGTGAAACCGGTGAGTAAGTGGGGGAGTAGGGATTCAAGACTGAGCTCTGCGCAGCACACCGTTCTTGGCATCGGATGTTCCATCCCCTCAGTTTAAAAGTTTGTGCACATTTATCTACAACAGTAACACAGACCTTTCAGAACTAAAACGCCCTGGAAGAAAGGCTTCACCTTGCAGGGTCTATGAAAGACCTGCTTAGAGCACCTTCCAGAGCCAAGCCTCAACTTTCTGTCAGTAGAGAAATCCATCCCAGGACAAGAGAAACAGGAAAGCCACGATAGAAGAGACTTGCCAATATCATTGTAGGGAATGTCATCTATTTCAATATAGTGACTGTACTTGAATATCTTCTGCACCCCAAAACTCTGCTCATGGAATTCCGTCTTCTTCAGGTCCTGGTCTCCAAGCACCACTCTTAGATATTTGGTTTTTATCCTGTAAGGGGAAAGTATGATGATCAGGAACTAGTCTTGCAATTTGAGAGGCTGGAGCCACACCCGTGAGCTGTGTGACCTTTGACAGATGACCTGACTTCTCGCCCCGTGGCATCTTCATCTGTAATCATGGTCTGGCTCACAGGGCTCTCCTGCTGGTCATTCAGCCGTCAGTTTTGAGGCTTGACTGTTATAACACATGTAATGCATGTGGTAAGCATTCTACACACAGGAGCTTTCTTCTGTTGTCTGGTTTTAAGGAGACACGCTTTTGCCCTTGGAGCTAGATCTAGTCCTGCCAGAGTTGTCAAGATGCTGATCAGATGGGAAGGGGACAGCACCCCCTGCCGGTTCTGGCCACCCCGGCCTCTGCTCCCAGCAGGTGCTTACTCAGTGCAGTGGGCGGCAGTCAGCACCCAGCACGGGTGGATCAGCGCCCCCCCACAGTAGTGGCCCTGGGGCATGGAGACGGTCAGTCGTAGCGAGGTCTGCAGGGACGCCTGCCACGGGTGCTTGCCCGCCGTGCTCTTAAAGCCTCCAAAGATCCTCTTGACCTTCCTCTCTGCTATCTCAGTCCTCCCACAGGACCCAAACTCAGGAAACTTGGTCAAGGGCTCCGCGGGTCTTCCCTCTGGGTTGGCAACGTCTGTGAAACACAAGAGAAATAAACCACACTTCCACCCTCCCTCTTGGTTCTCAGGAGGACCTTATCAGAGGTATGGCTCTGCCTTAGAAGCTGAGCTAGTGTCCAGAGCTAAGAGACTGTACTGGTGCATACAGGATGGGCGCATGTGCATTAACATTTGTTGGCAGAATTCCCTGATGGTCCAGTGGTTAAGACTCCGAGCTCTCACTGCTAAAGGCCCAGATTCAATCCCTGGTGGAGGACGAAAGATCCTACAAGTCCACTCGGTATAGTGAAAACAAACAAAAAAAAAGTCTGCATGCTTATACATACCCTTAAAAAATTGTTGAGCACATTGATTAACACAAAGCAAGTCTATAGAATTAATGATGAAGACATTGCTTTTTCCTTCTTATTTTGATGTGTATACAAACACATAAAAATGTATATGATTTATATATGGAATCTAAAAAATACAAGAAATAGAGACTGTAACAAAAAAGAAGCAGACTCTATATAGAGTATGAACTAGTGCTTAGCAGTGGGGAGACAGAGGGAGGAGAGGCAAGACAGAGGTAAGGGATTAAAAGGTACAAACTACTAGGTATAAAATAAACTACAGGGCATTTATTTTGTTGTACAACAGGGGGAATATAGTCCATATTTTATAATAACTATAAATATAGTACAACATTTAAAAATTGTGAATCCTTCTAGTATACACCTGTAACTTACATAACACTATATAGCAACAGTATTTCAATAAAACTTGTGCAAATAAGTATCATTATAGAAATCCATCTCTGGTGGTTTAGTTGCTAAGTTGTGTCCAACTCCATGGACCGTAGCCCACCAAGTTCCTCTGTCCATGGGATTTTCCAGGCAAGTATACTGGAGTGGGTTGCCATTTCCTTCTCCAGGGAATCTTCCAGACCCGGGAATCAAACCCAGGTCTCCTGCATTGCGGGCAGATTCTTCACTGACCTTTGGGTATGTATTTAACTATGTTAACGCACACATAGATTTTTCTAGGATTTTTTGGTGTCTAGGGGAAGATACCAGGATGATAGAGTTGGGTAGATGAGACATTTGTACAGATAGTTGTCAACCAAAGGAAAGAGCAATAAGAGTTGTATGGGTGGTGCCCAATCTATTTCATGAGGTTTGAAAGGAGTGAGAGGTAACACTTCACTTGGTAGATCATGGAGGGCTTTCTGGAGGAGTGATCGAAAGTGGTAGTTGCCCCTTGTGTCAGACTCTTTGTGACCCACAGACTATAGCCAACCTAGATCCTCTGTCCATGGAATTCTCCAGGCAACAATTCTAGAGTGGGTAGCCATTCCCTTCTCCAGGGGCTCTTCCTGACCCAGGGATTGAACCCAGATCTCCTGCATTGCAGGTGGATTCTTTACCATTTGAGTCAGGAGGAGTGATTACTTGGGGTGATTCTCAAAGAATGGTTAGAGATGGACAAGAGCATATATGGGACAGAGCAAAGGCCCCAAAATGAAACTGTTCTTGGAAGTAATTCCACTGATCAGGGCAGAAGGGTGCATAGCTTCAGATGTAGGTAGAGAAGTGGACCAAGGCAGCCTTTCAGAAAGACTGTGAAGCTGGAACTCAGTCCATGTTGCATGCTGAGAGGCTGTAAAGGCCCAGCCAATGTTTGATCACCACTGAAAACTGAAGGCCTGGCACAGCGCCTGGCATGTGGCAAGCATGCGATCAGTGTTTGCTGAATGCACTAACTGGGAGCCAGGAGGCCTGAGTTTACAAAGCTGCCCAAGTCTGCTCGACCTGCGAGCAGAGCATCGGGGAGCTGCATTGCCACTAGGATGGCAAATGGTGAAGCAGGTGTGGAGGGAGGGTAGGGGTATGAGAGAGAGAGAGAGAGAGTTTCAGGAAAATCTGTCTGTAGATCTACAACCTCCCCACTACCGGACCTCCAGACAGCCATGGTCTTACCTAGGGCAGAGCAGGCGGAGACATCACAGTACTCCCATTTCACCTTTGCATTGTCTACTTTAAAGAAACACCAGGGCTTTTTGTCTCCATCTGGGTTTCTAAAAAAACAAACAAAATAAGCCGGAGTCAGGGCTTGGTGAACCCACTGGACTTCATTAAAGGACCTTTGGGTAAAAGAATATCAAGTTCTTGCACCCTCTGCCCCCCACACCCAGGGCCACCTTCCGTTCCATTCCTCCAACAGGTTAGCAAAGCTTGGCATATAAGGGTGGTTATAGCTCTGGGACCAAGTCTTAACTTCTGGAGAGGAATCTCAATAACCAGGAAGTAGTTCACAAGCTTTATGCCAGATCCACAAAACACAAATTTTTTTGCAGGAAAGTAAATGAGATCCCTATTGAAGATCCTTCTTTGTTAGGAACATGAAATAACCATGGAAACAGGGTGAGAGAAGGGCTCCTTTGCCCAAAGTTTCAAATTTGGAGCTTGAGAATTCTCTGAGAGAGGCTACCCTGAAGACAATCCCATGGAAGGAACAGCTCAAGGTCAACGAAAGTGGAAGGGCACTTGTGTGTTGTGCAAGGGAAATCCTTCTGCTTAATGGAACCAGTTGAAAGCCATACACAAAATCCCTGTTTCTATATGGAGACCGTATAGAATGTCCTTGGCCTTGGTTATACAATGAGCAGAGGGAGGAAGGCAACAGAATGGTCTGGAGGCAGCAGATGGGGACGAAGGTAACTGGTCATCACCAGGGATGAAAATAGCATTATTCTTATCTGGGAAAACCTGCACATCCTTGTGGCAGAGACTGTAAGGCTCACCAAACCTTTCATTTTCTCCTTTGATGTTCCATTTCTCCCTTGAAGTTTATGTGGGACCATGTGACTATTTCTGGCCAATGATATAGGTGTGCCAAAATGATGTGTCACTTCCAGCTCAAGGTAGTAAAAATCTCATGCTCCATGTTCCAGCCTCTCCTTGCCCTCCCTGGATATTTGAGTAACTTTGTTGGGTTAAGAATCCCCCCACCCCAACCTACATGAAACACAGAGTGTGAGAAATAAACACTGATGTTTTCAAGCATCTGGGGTTTGGGGTTGTTTGTTATAGCAGCATAACATAACCTATACTGAGTTGGAAAATCTTTCTATTGATAGTAAGCTGATGAGTTTCAGTGTTCCATCCCAAAATCTCTAAGCTGGTTCAGGAAAACTAGTAGCAAGGGGAAAGGTCAAACAAATCCTCACCCTGACAAGTAGCCAAGACTGAGCAGAGAGAGGAAAGTAAGTTTTACCTGCAGAAGTTGTGTTCCCCAAGCCCATGGGCCTCAGCATCCTCCATAAACATGTTGTAATTCTCCTGCAGGAGGAGGTGGGAGTTCCAGTAAAGGCACGAATGCTGGTTGACTGTCTTACTCGCTTTCCCTCGGTAAGAGTAGCCGTCGCCGACATAGCAGTCATCAGGACCTCGGAGAGAGCAGGCAGGACTGTGAGGGCTGAGGCCAACTGGCGTGCCACGCCCGGAAAGGACTTGCCAGGTGTACCAGGTGGTGAGAGGACTGGGCCTAAATCTTGATCACCCAGAGATTTCACCACAGGTCCCAGAAAGAAGGTGGTTTGAGAATGTTCCACCTTCAACCCAGCTTAAAAACACAGAATATCATGGGGATGGGGGGTAGGGGGTGGTGGGGACTGAATTCTTTAATTTTGGCTCAAATAAGAACTGGTGCACTGAGGTGCATTGAGGTAGGTGCATTGAGGACCAAGGATGCCCAGGTGTATTTGACTTGCCTATATATATCCCCATTTATTACATCCTTTACATGGAGCAGGATACACCCTATGCCCTTTGGTTGGAAGGCTGAAGCAATAGCAGTGCTTGGGAATCTTGACTTGAATCCTGTTCTGCCAAGTCCCCAACAGATAAAGGATTCCAGAGGCCTCCTGTGTGGCTCTGAGATTCTGGAGAAGTGGTGGTAGAGACCCATACCTATTTCACAGAGTTTCCCCTTGAACTGGTCAGGACAGGCACAGGTGAACTTGGACCTCCGCCTCTGCCGGGAGCAGGTGCCACCGTTCTGGCAGGGATTTGGCCTGCACACGGGAACCACTGTGAACACAGGGAGTGGGTCCGAGAAGACTCTTTAGGAGGAGTTGCAGCTACATCTGAGCCGATGAGGAGATGCTGGTGGCACTTTTCTGGTGTCCATCCTTTCACAGAAGATGGGTCACCAAAGGGGAAAGAGAGACCCACTGACATGCTAGTAAACACACACACACACCTTCTGAACATAAACAAACATGGGTGAAGCAATATGATGGAGGCCAGCAAAAATGAGTATATAAGTAGATGGGTCATTCAGTAAGGAATAACAAGATGCATGGACCGAACAGGAATTTGGGGTCAGTCTGAGCGAGGCTGAAACTTAGCTCTGCCCCTTGATAGCTGTGTAACCATGAGCAAGTTAGCTAACCTCTCTGAACTTCAATTTCTTCATCTGTAAAACTCTTTCTTGTAGTGTTTTTGGGAGAATGTAAATCTCCTGGGACAATGCCTGACTCACAGCAGTGAATAAATATACATGACTCATTCTAGGAATGGGCCAGGGCTTACTTCCTAGAAGTGCGTTTCAAGATGATTTTTTCCGGGAAGGCACACAGACCAGTCAATTCCCCCTGAACTCTCCAGGGATAATGAATAGTAAAAAGTCTTAGTTAAAAGGGCCATCTTGAATGCCACCAAAACTTTGGATTGGTATCTGGACTTCACACAGTAGGATACTGACATCCCAGGCATAAGTCTGGGTAGAGAGAGCTTAGCGTAGAAGAGGCTTCCAGTACTTACCTCTGGAGCAGTCTGAACCCCTGTAAGGATGTTTGCAGGCACAGCGGTGGTAAGGAGGACTCTGAGTAATGAGACAGTCTCCCCGGCCACATGGGTTGTTTTTGCACTTGTTTTGCACTGTGGGAAATCAATAGAGAAGTTTTGTCAAAGTACAGGATGTTATTTGGGGCACATTTTACATTGAGAGGTACCTGCACAGTACAATATTTAGGAGGTGGTCCTGGGGAAGGTAGTGATGGTAACTGGTAGAGCATGTGCCCTTGTCCGTGGTTCTGAAACACCATGCTACCCATCCCCCATCCCTCACCCCACCCCCCACCCCCCCAGAAAACTTCCCTTATCCTTGGGTCATGGATGATTACTTCCCAGTTCCTTATGAGTTCCTAGTGCTCATAGCCTTTATTATTCTATCTTTATAAGCACTTTGATAATTTTAAACCTTCAAAAAATCCAAATGGATCTGCAATTTGAGTTTCTTCACTTTATAGCTGATTTTATGTTCCATTTACAATTTTGTCACTCTTCCAAGAAGTGGAGGGATAAACTCAGATGCTGTGTTTGTGCCTGATGTCCCAAACCATCCTGAAGCATTTATTTAGACTTTGTAGGGTTGAAAACGATAGGAGGGACTTCACTGGTGGCCTAAGGGCTAAGACTCCATGCTTCCAGTGCAGAGGGCCTGGGTTCAATTCCTGGGTGGGGAACTAGATCCCATATGCTACAACTAAGAGTTTGAATGCCACAACTAAAGATCTCACATGCCCAAACTAAGACCCAGCACAACCAAATAAATACATGAATTTTCTTTTTTAAGAAAATGGTAAGAATAATTGAAAAGGGCACAGAGAAAAGAAGTCAACCTTAAAACCCTCACTGCCTCCCCCACCCCAGCTATATGGTCACTAGATAGGACAGAATCCAGGTTCTCTCTAAGGGTATAAATGGCCCATAAGAATTATATTCCCAGTATCTCATCACCTCAGGCTATGTCCACAAGAGGTCACTAAAGGCAGACACAGCTTTTGTCAGAGTCTCCATGAGTGAGGGATGGCAGAAAGAGAGCTTCCAGCTGGAATCAGGCTCCAGATCTCTAATTCCTGCTCTTCTCCTAACTAGATGTGTGACCACGCACAAGCCTCCTGTATACTCTGGTCTCCCTTCTCTAACAGGATTGGGGCTTATGTGCCCTGAGCACCTTCCTGCTCCCCTATTTGAGAACACTTTTCTGTTGAAGTTGGTCTAAACGCTTCAAACAACAATAATAACGAGCCCTGGTCAGGATCCAGTTCTTATCTCGTCAGTGTTCTCATCTGTGGAATGGACATAATAGTCCAATCTAACACGTGGGGAAGAGGACTCAGGGAGATGTTGCCTTGACCAGGCTGAGGAATCCTTTATGCATAATATAATATGTGTGGTTTTCAGCCTTTCCATAGGATTTCTGAGAGCCTTCATGATCCCCCTAGAATTGCAGAAACAAATGCCTGTTATTCAACTTGGAGGAAAGAGTGGATCTGGTGAAGGTACACTCACCATTCTGACACCTGTTTCCAGAGAAAGGGTCCCGACAGCGGCACGTGAAGGTGGTCCCACTGATGAGGCAGTCCCCACCGCGCGTACAAGGGTTGGACAGGCATGGGTCTAAAGCACATGGGCAAAAGTCAAGGTTTGCAATGAAAAGCAGGTGAGACACCCTCCTTCTCTCATTGGATTTCTGCCTCCTGCCCCCAAATAAGAGAGGAACTACAGAGCCAGTGATCAGGGAAAGGGGGAAACACACTTTGCCCTTAAAGAGCCAGGAACACTGCCATCACAAGGGCAGAGGGAGGGATTCGGGTTAGTGAGAGGAGAGGCGAGAAGGAATCGTGCCTGTCTCCCTCGGCCTGGCTTTGGATGGGGCCTTTCTCCTGGAGTAACTCCCCTTTCCCGTCATCACTGTCTCTCTCCTCCCAGTCTCGCTGGGAGTGCCACGGGGTCTGTCTCTGATGCTGAAGGCATTTCACAAGCCTGAAGACCTCCCCTACTCCCAGTGCCCAGGGGTGGAGGTCAGGAGTGGGGAACGAAAACCCACCCCTAATGAAACACCAGCCTTCTGAACATCAGGAAAGAAGACCAAAGGCAAGAGGGGGACAGAAGAATTGACGGTGAGGAGGAAATGACCCAGTGGCCTTCATCTTTCTTCAACTACTTGTTCAGTTAGATTTTGTCATATTTCATCTGTGCCTTTGGCTTTTCATGGTTGTCTGAATGGATCTTCCCTTGGGGAATTCTTTATCCTTCTGTTCACACACATTGTTCTTTGGTTCAGGAACTAGGATCCCTGGGCCTGGCTCTTGTTTTGATGGTCCCTTCTGATGTTCCCCTGATGCCCCGGATCTTGGCCCTGCCTTCCAGGCCACTTCGCAGTTACACAGCTTTTATTCCAGCTGCTAAGTGCTTCCCATTCCTTCTCCTGGTTTAGTCACGTGCCTGTGCTTAGGCCCAGGTTCTCATTTTCCTTTCTGTCCCTTTGCGTGGGGTAAGAAGCCACAGGAACAAAAACAAATGTGGCCGAAGCACACGTGTGAATACACACATGCACACACACACAACCTAACAACCATGCAAAGCTTCCGAAGAGTGAAAAGAGAAAGGAAACCCCGGCGCAGGTGAAAGGGAAGTCCCGATGCCAGCTGTGTGTTAGCCACAGTCTGATGCCTGATGCTAACTGAAATTCTTTTGCATAATTAGGACCCGCATGTCATGAAAGCTCTGGGAATGACTTTGAACATGACTCTAACCCGCAGGGTGGGGAGACCTGGATGATGATGCACTAACTTGCCGTGTGATCTTGGCTAAGTCAGCTCCTCTCTTGGCCTCATTTGCTTCCCCTGTCATTTGAGGGTGGAAGAGATGGTCTCCAACAACCTCCCCAGTTTTCACAGTATATGATTCTAACCGGAAAAAAAAAAGCCACTCTAAATAACTTTTTCAAAACCTGTTTTATGATGCCATTCAGAGAGGAGGGGGAAAGCCATTGCATGTGGTCATAGGTAAACTCCCCGCTAGGTACGCTGCTCTCCTTTCGGGAGGGCCCCCAAACAGCTTTGGTACCCACCATCCTCTTCGTAGTACCAGTCAGGGTTATCAGAATAGGCAGGGGTAGAGCTGGCATTCTCTTGCTGGTTATAATCCTCTTGACTGTACTCATACTGGTCAGGAGTCCAATCTACAGATGTGGGAACAGGACAGAAAAAAACCCTAATCGTTAAAGAAGCCACCATTTTATTTCACTGACAACCCCGTTTTCCAAAGATTTCTAGGTCCTAAAAGAGGCTTCCTCTGTCTTTTCAGCTCCTGACACTGATAGGGTGTATAGAAGGGGTCAGGCATTGTGAATTTTCATTTGGGGGGGTTGTTATGACCCAGTGAGACAGTACTGGCATTTGGCAAGGTCAAGAGCACGTGACTGGAAATGGGCAGAAGATGTCAAGTTCTGGCTTTTCGCTAACCATGACCTGGGACACAAGCCAACTGTGTTCTCGGTGCCTCAGTTTCCTCACCTGTAACAACAGGAAGATGACTGGGGTCTAGGAATCCTCCAAGTTGCTACACGAGATCTGCCCAGGGTCAGATCCAGGGGCACTTGGGTGCCTTGTTGGGTGGTTCTGTGAATGAAATTTCTCAGTGGGACTTTACCGGTCACTTCAGCTCAATCAAGTCAAAGAAATTTGTCACCTCCCTTTCGGTCACAGCATCAAACTGCTCCCAAGTTATTTCTATAGAGTCATCATAACTGTTAATATTTACTGAGTCTTTACTATGTACCAGGCTCTGTACTAAGCATTTTACATGAACCATCCCATTTCATTCTCCTGAAAATCTAGGAAGTGTATTATTATCTCTACTTGAAACTTCGAAACCCGAGTCTAAAAGAGGTTCAGTAACTTGTCCAAGGTCACGCACAGATGGTGGCTTATGAACTAAGGCAGCTTACCTCCGCATAACCCCTAAATTGCACACTCTCAGCTTCTTCAGCGGGCCTCTCACAATGCCTCAGAGAATTCACACTTGCCCTTGACAAAGGGGTCCAGTCATCCCACTGCATATCCAGCCTGTTAATTAGGAATCACCCAAGAACAACCTTGGGAAGGTCCACAGATCTTGCCCACTGAGAGAAAGGGCAGTGTACGGCCTTGGCCATGGCGGTAAACCTCACACTAGACCAGGCCATTGGGAAAAGCAGGTGTGTGTAAGGCTGGACCCAAGCTGTTTGTTGTTTGGGGCTTTGGAAGATGTTGGTAGCTCTGTGGCTGACAGAGAGAAGTTTGGGATTTAAGAGAAGTAGGGTTGACTTTGCTGTCTCCAGCTGGCAGGAGTATGGCAAGTTGGCAAGCTGAAGCTGCAAGAAAGCCCTCAGGAGATTCATATGATAATGACGTAGGGGCAAAGGCAGATAGCCGACTTGAAAAGGCACTCCCACAGAGCCAGCTGATGGCTCGGAGGATGCCACTTTACCTAAGCCTGATTATCAACCACATTATCTTACTGGTCTCTCAGTCATTCCCTGATAGTCTTTATCTCTCTGGCCTTTGAAAAATCGACTTTTGCACAATGGCTGTTTTATATTTCCCATTAAAATGGAACTATCTTTTTATTTCCTTTTTGAATACGCCAACTCTGGTTCCTTGCCAAAGTTTCACCTCATTTATCACAGTGTCAAGTCAAGACTCCCTTTGCTTCCTCATTATTTCGCTCGAGCCGCTTTCCCCCACTATGAAAATGCTCCCAGAGGAGGCCACCTTCCCAGGCATGAGGATCTAGGTTGAAGATAAGGCCATTGTCTTCCTGGAGCAAATCAAGTTTCTTTCCAGCTAGCTTGATAAAGTAGAGAAAGAGAGGGAGAGAGTGAGGGGGAAAAAAATGTTTTTCTGAATTTGACATGAAAGATTTCAAACTGACATTTTGCAGAGACAATGGGTTTGGTAATGAGTTGATGGCCCCATTTCTTTCTTCCTTTTTTCTTTGGAGAATTGATTTTTGTTTTTCCAACAGGTGTTTACAGATAAGTGCCGTTGAATTGCTCCTGTAATTTCTCCCATCACTCCCGCAGTTGAGGGTCAGACTGGCTGATCTTGGTTAGACCATTGTAAATATTTGGAAATGAGGGGAGGTTTTTATAGATAGATGGGATGGAATGATTTTTCCAGAGGGATGGATGAAATGTCTGTTGGAGGGTTTTGACTTGAATCCAGCTCTATTTACAAGGCCTGTTCACCCCTCAGTAAAGCTAAGGAGGGAATAAAACACATAGATGTTGAATTATAGTCCTGCTAAGCAAGGCAGTGTGTGTGTGTGTGTGCTCACTCATATCCAACTCTTTGCAACCCCAGGGACTGTAGGCTCCTCTGTCCATGGGATTTCCCAAGCAAGAATACTGCAGTGGGTTGCCATTTCCTTCTCCGGGAGTCTTTATGACCCAGGGATCAAACCCACGTCTCCAGTATTGCAGGCAGATTCTTTACTGCTGAGCCACTGGGGAAGTTAAGCTGGGGGTGAGGGGGACTCAAAGTAGATTTTTTACTATATTGGGGTCAGCATCCCTGACCCTCAAATCGTTCAAGGGTCGACTATATCATGCAGTAATGACAAACAGACCCACATAGCTTGATTAATATTCAGTTGCTGGTGGGATACAACTTTTAGGCACTAGAACTCCTCAATGGCTCAGCTGGTTGCAGGACTTTAGAGGTTGCATGGCTCAATCTCAGAGGGCATATCTCCTGCATTCCGTATTTAACATAGTCTATCCGATTTGTTACCTCCAACTACATAGATGGCTTCTTAAGAATAAGAGCAATGTCCATTCCTCTTTTTTACTCCACAGTGCCCAACACAGAGCCCTATTAGCCCCTGACATATGTATTTGATAGATCAAGCTTTCCCTCGGTGCCCAAGCCTCCCTTCCTTCTGATCAGCCAACACACAGTGGGCACACGGCTCTGCCAGCAAAGATGGTGTCTGTCTGGTTTAGAGTAAACAGAAAATTCAGGAGAGAAACTGTGAGATTTGGGTCATCGATATTTGGTGAAGACAGTGCCTGATGAGCTTGACAGGAGTATAGAAGTGTGTCCAAGGGCTTTCCTGGGGAGAGAGGAATTGCATGCAGCCTGACATGAAATTTGGTTCCATTGGTAGATTTTGAAAAAAATCACTCCAGGTTCAAATACAGATTATCAGAAACGTTCTCTAGTCTATAGAAAAGGAGAAAGCTTTGGGGGAAGAATGGGGCAGCTGTCAGAAGCATTTCATATCAGGTATAAAAAGAACCCCTTGTGGATTTGTCTAATTATCAGAGTCTGCTTTTAGAATTTATCAGGAAGAATGGTAAGAGTATCTTAACTCCAAAAATCCAAATAAGAGGTTATTATACACTCACTATTTTCTGTGTATTGCTGACTATACTAAATAAATGTGGTTTCTCACAATCTGTTTAACCTTAAAAAAACAAAACAAAACCCTGTGGCATAGGTCTTCTTATTTCTATTTTACAGGAAAGGAAAAGTTAGGGCAGAGATGATGTCAGAACCCCGGTCTACCTGACTCCAAGTCTAGTTTGCTTTTTATGAGCCCGGGAGCCTCTTGTGGGTTTGTGTTTCCTGAAAGTCCATGGGTTTTAGCTTCCAGGAAGTAACACGCATTGGGAAATCTCCTTTGGCATGTGCTCCAGGTCCCTGGACCGGGATTATCATGGTCCCTACAGAAAAACTCCAGAGTTCCTGGGATGGGGCTCTGCAGCTGTTTGGGTTAAAGAGCTCGCCAGATGTGTGGAACGGAGTAGAAATCCCTGGAACGCCGTCCCTGTTGGCACCATCCATCACTGTGGCACAAACCATTCCTCCGAGGGCCGCCCCCAAACCCCAGCCCTGTCGGCCTGCACTTGACGCTTCCAATCTGGCTGACAGGGCAAGCCCAGCAGAGACCCTTGCTGGCAGGCAGCAGGACAGCTGATGGATGCGCTCAGCCTGTGTTGCTGGGCCCAGTCTAGCCGGCTTTGAAGAGGCATTTCCATAGGCTTGTGGGCTGTCGCGTCACCTGCGTTGGGGAGATGGGCAGAGTCTGTGTGGTTTGATGGCTACCTCCTCTGCCACCCGTTGGGGACTGTGTCCTGGCCTCTTCTGTGCCAGCCAGGCCCTCACCACGCACTGTGTCCAGCAGGATCAACCACAGCAGCGGCTTGCCCGTGGACACGAGCACAGTGTATCTCTGGCCCCACCATTGTCTAAGGCCGGCGGGGAATCTGACAAAATTCCATCAAAGGACAACCCTCAGATGAAATTAAATCAGGCACAAACAGAGGAGTCTTTAGAACCTAACCTGTTTTTTGCAGACAGACCCAGTCACGACATCTCACCCCATCCCACAGCCACAGGCTGACCGAACACCTTGAGAGGGACTCAGAAACCTGTGGGTGGCCTGCTCCAAGGTCCCTTCTTCCACTCACTGAACTCTCAGAAGCCATTGGCAGAGTTCTTATAAAGCCCAGAAACTCAGCATGTTAAACCCCACTCTTTCCACTCCCTATTTTTGTTGTTGTACAGTTGCTGAGTCGTGGCCGACTCTTTGAGACCCCGTGGACTGCAGCACGCCAGGCTTCCCTGTCCTTCCCTGTCTCCTGGAGTTTGCTCAAATTCATGTCCATTAAGTGGTTTTTCAGCCTGTGCTTGAATACCACCAGGGATGGAGAACGCGCTATTTTCCAAGAGCCCCAAAGCCCACTGAGATTTTTTTTGAGAACTCTGATGATCTACTATTCGCAGATCAAATCTGACACTATAGTTTCCAAACTGTTTAATTAAAACTGAGAGCTTTGTGGATGCATAGAATGTATCCAGTCCCTTTTCTGTGATGTCTGTTCAGCAAAACCACTGCATATAGTCCATGTTCTTTACAACTGTTCACGGCACAATCCAGGGCGTCATAAACTTAGAGTCATTGTAGATGTCTTTTGCAACTTTCTGGCAGGTGGCAGTAAAGTGCGTTGAGGTAAATACCCCTCTTAACTCCCACAAAGCCTACCTCATGGACTAAGCGTGGGGCAGCTTTTCAAATACGTGAAGAGAGTAAGGTCCCTTGAGTCTTCAACATCCTGTTTTCTTCCTCTGTGCGACCCCACAGTTCTGCAGCTCCGTTTCTTGGGCACCCAGACTACAGCAGCCCATTCAGTGGTGCCTGAGCAGTTTTGTGCAGAAGGCTGGGGTGGGGGCAGCTCATCCCATCTCTTGACTTTGGATCTTCCCTGGATTCCACGTGTGGACACTGCTGGTCTGGCCATCTGAGGGAGCCCTCCCTGAAATATGATCCTTCCAAGGAATTACATGTTGTCGAATTCAACACTCTCTTGTGCTTTGAGGAAAGACCACAATCCTTTCAAACACCCGCATGCCACACTCATGTGTATTTCGTACCAATTTCACAAACATTCCCTAAGCACATGGGGTGGGAGAAGGTCACCTGCCTTGAGCCAGCACAAGTCTGTCTGCCCATGTAGGGCTTTGCTGCCAGAGAATATTGACTGTCAAGCTGAATTTGACCCGGTTAGCGCCATCTTTGCTCCAAAGAGACCCTTGATCCAAAGCTGAGACGTGACTGTAGTCTCCTTGTGCCTGGCTCGTGTCCTCTGTAGGTGACCAACATGGGGGCAATAGCAGTGGGGGATGCGTTCTCTCCCCCCACAGTGAAGTAGTGAGTGGAGTTATCGCCCTTGGGTCTCAGAGCAGCAAAAAGAGACTCGGACCTGGAGACAGAGATCCAGGGGGGGCCAGATGGCAGGAAGGAGCCGCTTTGCTCAGCCAAGGGTACCAGGCAGGGGAGACAGGATGGGGAGAAGGTGAGAGGTGGCAGGTGTGTCTGTGAGAGAAGAGCTTGTCTGAAAGGACATTGAGGAAACAAACTCGGAGGAGAAGCATCCCAGCGGGGCTGCTGGTGGGAGGCCATCTGCAGGGATGGGCCAGCCTGGAGCCTGCCTGCACGACACCACCCTCTCCACAGAGAGTTGCTGGCCTCCCACTGAAGGAGTGGAGACAGCAGGGCAAGCACAGGGCTGGCCTGCCTGGAGCCCTTGCTCAAGACATCCTCCCTTTGCCAAGGCAAAGTGTTTCATCTCAACTCAAAATTGTGTGAAATGCTGTTTGTGGACGCATAAACGCCCGGGAGTATATTTCTTTGGGGAAATCCTCAAAGGGGTCCAAGCCACTTCCAAAACATTGGAACCCTGGGGTCACACCCACACTCACACAAAGGGCCCCCTTTCTGCATCCCAGAACCAGCCTGTGGGGCAGGCAGCCCCAGGGTAGTCTGCACACTCACCTGGGTCCGGGTCTGTGAGAAAAGACAGCAGGGAGAACTGAAAAAGAAAATCACACAGAGGGGAGCAAGGGTGAGTTCTCCGAGCTGGCTGGGCTCTCTCTGGAGCTCCTGTGAGCCCAAGGGCTGTTTGGGGGTCATAGCCAGGGCATAGCAGCACTAGATACTTTCTGATGGCTGGGGGGTGGGGCTGTGGATTGGAGAGAGTGGTAGGGCCTATTTGACCACGTTCCCCACTCTTCCTGTGCTGGTTGAGCATCCGAAACATCACTCTTTCTCCCCAGTATGGATGCAGAGTGCTTGCACTTACCTGTTCCCATGTTGGAACCTGGCTGCCCAGGTACTGACCATCTTCTCAGTTACCGTGATCACCATGGATTGTGTGTCTCCTCTACCTGACTATCCATTGCTGCATTTAACTCTTACAACAACCCTATGAAGAGGTTATTATTAGCCTGTTCACAGATGAGAAAATTGAGGTTCAGAGGTCACACAGCTGTGAGAGGATTCACATTCAGGCCCATGTCTAGGTGATTGCCTTAGACTTCTTTGATGGCTCAGAGGGTAAAGAATCTGCCTGCAATACAGGAGACCTAGATTCAATCCCTGGATTGGGAAGATCCCCTGGAGAAGGGGATGACAACCCACTCCAGTATTCCTGCCTGGGAAATCCCAAGGACAGAGGAGCCTGGTGGGCTACAGTCCATGGAGTTGCAAAGAGTTGGACACAACTGAGCGACTATCACACAACAGCTCTTTAAGGTTGGAGATGGACAGATGCTTAAACTCCCCAGTTGCTCCTCATTGGTCTTGGAACAAGATAGAAACATCTGCCATGACCTATGAACCTCATCCCAGACCCCTTTCTCCAAATGTTGTTTCTCTCCTGATGCTCCAACCAGACCTGGGTTCAAAATGGCACCAGCCAAGCTCTTCCCTCCTTGGGGCTTTTGCACTTGTTGATCCTTCCGCCTAGATAGCTTGCCCCACCATTCCTCCCTTGCCACCATGTCAGCTTTAATGTCATCCTCTCTGCATCTTCCCCGCCTCCCCCATCAGTATGACACACCCCCAGAGTTTTGTCTCTGCACCCATTCATTTCCTCCACGGTCCCCATTACAGCTTATAATTTTGTATGTGTTTATTTGCATGTTATCTGTTGCTCACATCAAACTCTGATCTTCTAAACAATCAAGGCTCTTTCTGTTTCACCACTGATGTATTTAGCCATTATCCAGCACATGGTTTGGCATATGGCATGCCTCAACATAGTTTTGCTGAAAAAATAGATAATGGGAGGAACAGTGTTTACTTTGTTTTTAAAATGCAGTCAGTCAGTTCAGTCGCTCAGTGATTTCCGACTCTTTGTGACCCCATAAACTGCAACGTGCCAGGCTTCCCTGTCCATCACCAACTCCTGAAGCTTGCTCAAACTCAATGTCCGTTGAATCTGTGATGCCATCCAACCATCTCATCCTCTGTTGTCCCCTTTGTTTTTAAAATTCAGTACATCAGAAAAAAAGAGAAAGTGTTATTTATCTTATAGGTGGACTATTTTCTTCCAGTTAAATCAGAGATCAGCCAAAAAAAAAAAAAATAGCCCTTAGGCTGAAGCCAGATTGTGTTTATGCCAATAAAGTTTTATTGGAACATGGCCACGCCCACCTGCTTATATACTGACTCTGCTTCGATGTTATAAGGACAGTTGTGACAGAGACAGTATAGTCCCAAATATTTCCTGTCTGGAACTTTGCAGGCAAGGTTCGCTGACCTCTGACTTAGAAAACAGAAGTTCCATCTTCTGACAGGCTTCCTTTTGGTTCTCAGTGGCCCGGAAGCTGCTGTCAGCGTGATGCATTTTCCTGGTACCCAGTCTAGGCAGTTTGGTGTATTTGCTTCCCCCACCCCCCAGCAGAAGCTTTAGTTTTCTGTTTCACTGTAGCCCCTTCAGTCATTTTTAGGTAAAATGGTAAGAAGAAAGAATGCATTCCGACATGGTGTACGAAGGGCACAACAGTCTAGACAAGAATGCTTATCCTGAATCTGCTCATGAAGAACACGACAGACACAAACCGTGGGCTTTCTGCAAAACAGCTAGCCTCAACTCTGCAAGTCTGCCAATGTCATAAAAGAGGAAACAGCTGGGAAGATTGTTCCTTATTAAATGAGACTAGAGAGACCTGACAACTAAATGCAGTGAAGGATCCTTGATTGGATCCTAGATTTTTTTTTTAAAAAAGCCCTGAAGGATATCATTGGGACTATCGGGAAATTTAAATATAGACCTAGGTTAGACAGTATTATTGTGTCAATGTTGAATTTCTTGAGTGTGATAATAGAAGTGTGGTTTTATAGGAAAATGTCTTTGTTCTAAGAAGGTCCTGAAGCAGGGAGTGGGATGGCTGTAATTTAGTTGCAAAAGATTCAGCAAACCAACCAACCAACCAACCACCAACCAACCAACCAAATCAAATGTATGTACATAAGATCAGGGCAGAAAGCAACTATGGCAAATGATCGGTGTTGCATCTGTCTGGGTGAACAGTATTCACTGTATTATTCTTTCCACTTTTCTAGAGGTCTGACGAATTATAAAATAAAAAGTTGGGGAGGAGAAAGGATACAGAGAAAGAGAGAGGTCATTTGCTGCCTGGAGTGTGCCTGTTTCGAGAGGGGAGGGCAAGTTGGCAGAGGAAGGGTAGGTTCAGGTCTCAGGGTGTTTCTGTGCCTGGGGAATGTCTGATGTTGATATATCTCTGGGCTTGGGTGCCAGGTAGGTGCCAGAGAAGAGGAATGAGGGGACCCTGAGAACAAATGTTACCCCCTCCTCCAATCTTATCCTCTTCACAGCCAGTCAGCTCAGGCTTGGTCCAGTCCTTTGTCTCTCCATCTCTCCTTGAAGCGGTCTGGAGGCCAAGTCCTATCCTCGAAACCTGCAGGACTTAGGCCAGGCCAGAGCCCCACATTTTAACTGGAAACTGGAGCCTGAGGGACAGCTGGGTGCTGCACTGCCCATGGCCAGCAGGTGGCAGACGTGCCCTTCCCAGGAGTTGGAACCGGAGCTGGAGCTCATATGGAAACTAAACAAAAAGAAAGCAGGACCTTCGCGAGCTGGGGGCCCTTCAGGTCCCGCGGGCTCTGGGAGTCTGGAGCAGCTGCCTCCCCGCTGTGCACCCTGGGCTGATGTCAAGGGGTCGCAGGGGTCCGAAGCAGGCCCACTTATTTCGTGAGTCATTGGATCCACAGCAGAAAAGAGGCTGTGGTGGAAATGTGGATACTGGCAGTCGCAACACCAGGCTGGACCAAACCAGAAAGGCCACAAGAATTGTCAGTTGTTTGTGCCGAACACCTGGATTCTGTAACTCAGCTGGGTGAGGGCGGGGCATGGGGATTGTGAATAGACAGCATCTCCCTACTTTCATCCCAATAATGCATTCTCTTTCTACAGAGAGACAGAGAAAGGATAAGAATTCTTATTCCTGGGACTTGTAAATCCAAAGAGGAAGATCACTGGTGCAAAACAAGGAAAATGGGGAGAAGGAGGGGACAACTGTGATCTCAGTTCACATTTATTAAGACCTGACAGTTGCCAAGGGCTGTGCTAAATGTTTTATGTGCATTTTGTCTCTTTTATTGTACATAATCTTCGATAACTGGAGTACTATAATTATGTCCATTGTAGACGTTAAGTTACCGAAAGTAACTCAGGTAGTAAATGCTGGAGCCAGAGTAGAATGGAGCCAGTCTTATGCCAGAGCCATTGTGTGACGGATGAGGGACCCACTGCATGCAAACATGATAATGAAGGGGTGGAAAAGGAAGTAGGAGAGCCACCTAATCCTAAGAGAGGCAGGGCCCTCAGTCTGGTGATGAGATTGGGCCCCTGTCTTTGGAAAGTTTTTACAGGTCCTACCCAGACTAGCCCAGGCCTGGCAGACACAGAAAGGGCCGCTAGGCTCCAGGGACATCCAAGGTAGGCACAAAAGTCAGCTGGAACCTCAGCCGGTTCACTGTGACAAACACGTCTCAGCAAACATCCCCACCTAGATCGAAAAGCGCACAAGCTACTGCCTGCTTCTTCCATCATGTGTATCAGTCTCACCCGGGCTGAGTGGTCACAGCTGCCCCAGCTCCTCTGAGAGGGCTAGGAATAGCTACTTCTGGCACATGGAAATGTAGATGTGTTCCAGTAGATTCAGTGAGACCCCTTGAGATCCAACTGCTGGTCCATCTCTAATCAGGCTTTCACAGTGAATCCATGCCTCAGGACTTTGGCCTTCCCCAGTTGGAAGTACTGATGCTGAAGCTGAAACTCCAATATTCTGGCCACCTGATGTGAAGAACTGAGTCATTGGAAAAGCCCCTGATGCTGGGAAAGATTGAAGGCAGGAGGAGAAGGTTTGACAGAGGATGAGATGATTGGATGGCATCACTGACTGGATGGACATGAATTTGAGCAAGCTCCGGGAGTTGGTAATGGACAGAGAAGCCTGGCATGCTGCAGTCCATGGAGTCGCAAACAGTCGGACACAACTGAGTGACTGAAATGAACTGAGTTAGAAGCAAATTACTAGTAATGTTAACATCCCACCGCCTAACCCAGTCACCAGTGAGCATAATATGGTGTCTTCTAGGCTAAGGATGGTTGGTGGGGAAGGCAGGGAGGGGCAGAGAGAGGGATCCTATGACTTACAGCATAATCTCCTTGGGGGTGGAGGGCATTGTGGTCTAATCTCTTCTGTCCTATCTTTAATCTAGTGATTATTTCAACTCAGGTTCTTCCTCTACCTTTTACAATTTTAACCTTCTAGAAAACAAAACAAAAGAGCGGAGACTAAAAGTCTGTGTTGATGGTCTCCAGGAATTAACTATTAGGACATTTTCTCAGAAGGCAGAATGCCAAAGAATTGATGCTTTTGAACTGCTGCTGGAGAAGACTCCTGAGAGTCCCTTAGACAGCATGGAGATCAAACTAGTCAATCTTAAGGGAGATCAACCCTGAATATTCTCTGGAAGGATTGATGCTGAAGCTGAAGCTCCAGTATTTTGGTCATCTGATGCGAAGGGCTGACTCACTGGTAAAGACCCTGATGCTGAGAAAGATCAAGGGCAGAAGGAGAAGAGGGTGTCAGAGGATGAGACGGCTGGACAGCATCACTGATGCAGTGAACATGAACTTGGGCAAACTCTGGGAGATGGTGAGGGATAGGGAGTCCATGTGCTGCAGTCCATGGTGTTGCAAAGAGTCGGACATGACTGGGAGGCTGAAGAGCAACAACAGCAACATGTTCTCAGAGGAATGGCAAGCAGTAGAGCGAAGAGGTGGGGCTAGATCTGACCTTTGGGGCCAGAACCTTGACTCAGAATGAGCCTATAGCAGAACAACCTTTCACCTGGTAGGTAAGATTGGAACTCATATCCCAGCCATCTCTTTCTCCTTGGATGTTCTACCATGCCCTGGTGGCAGATCAGATGTCACCACACCGGGGAAGGATTTGCATTGCTCCTAAAGGCAGCTGGGCAGGAGAGAATTGCACTGTGGTTACGTGAGGCTGCAGGGCTGGAAACTGAGCCACGGGCAGGAGTGCACAGCTCAGCAGGGTCTGCCCCCACTGCTGGACCAAGGGCTCAAGGTCAGGGTAAGAGGCAGAGGCGACAGAGGACAGGGCTTGCTGGTATTCCAGTCACCATTCCAACTGCTGCCTCCCTCACACCATCCTTCTGCTCTGGCCCCTGCTGCAAACAAGCTACGTCATGAGATGAACAATTATGCAAAGCCTCAGTCATTTTTTAAAACTGTAAAACACATACACATACTATTTTTCATTTTAACCATTTTTAAGTATACCATTTAGTGGCGTTAATTACATTCACAGTATTATGTAACCATCACCACAATCAATAGTCAAAACTTCGTCTTCATCCCCAACATATAAACTCTGTACCCATTAAATGATAACTCTTGGGCTTCCCTGCTGGTCCAGTGGTTAAGAATCCACCTTGTAATACATGGGACACTGGTTCCAGCCCTGGTCTGGAAAGATTCCACATGCTTTGGCATAAATGAGCCCAGGAACCACAACTATTGAAGCCTTTGCAGCTATAGTCTGTGTTCTGCAACAAGAGAAGCCACCACAATGAGAAGCCCAAGCACCGCAACTAGAGAAGCCCCCAGTCACCACAACTAGAGAAACCCCGTGTGCTGCAACGAAGACCCAGCACCGCCAAAAATAAATAAATAAATAAAACTTTTTAAATAGCTCTCTTCCTTCGTCCTCCAAGCCCTTAGTAGCCTTTATTGTACTTCGTCACTATGAATTTACCTACTCTAGGTACCTCATGTAAGTAGAATCATACAATATGTGTCCTTCTGTAACTGGCTTTATGTCACCACTATTCATAATGTTTTCAAGGTTCATCCATGTTGTGGCATATATCAAAATTTATAGCTAAATAGTATTCCAGGGTGTATCACAGTTTGCTTATCCATTCATCTGCTGATGGACACTTGGGTTGTGATATCCTTTGCCTATATGAATAAGGCTGCTCTGAACATTGGTGTACACGTACCTGTTTGAGTCCCTAATTTCCATTCTTTGGGGTTGATATTAGAAGTGGAATTCTAGATCACATTGTAATTCTGTTTAACTTTTTAAGAAACCACCATACTTTTCCACAGTGGCTGCACCATTTAACATCCCCACCAGCAATAAATGAGGGTTCTGATTTTTTCACATCCTCACCAATCCTTGCTATTTTTCATTTTTAAAAGGTCTAGGCATCCTGATAGGTGTGAAGTGGTGCTGCTCCATCCTTTGTGGTCACAAGAAATCTCATCGTTGCTTTAGCACATGAACTATGTACCCATTGCACATGCGCAATGCTATCCTAGCAGTGGCTTCACTGTGTCTTTGCTTTCATCTGGAGCTGGAGGTAAGAAGGGACGGTTCTAATGGGAAAATTTGAGGCCAAAGGAGAAGCAGCAGCCAGTGGTCCCTCTGGGTGGTCTCCTCCTTGGGAGACTGGGAGAAGCTGTTTACAGGACCACAGTGATGAGCCCGGAGGTGAAGAGGAGCTGGCCCAGATCCTTTACAAGCAGAGGAAGAAGCTCAGGCCCAGTGGGATGATGCACTCCTGTGAGGACACAAGTGGATCGGGCCGGGGAGGAAGTCAAGGCTGGATCCCTTCACTCTGAGGCGGTCACCTATGTCCGACCCAGAGCTGCCTACACTACCTCTGCTCAGGTAGCTGGGACTGGACTGCACAGCATTTGCAATCGGTTGCTCTTCACATAAGCACTTGGTGAGAGACACTGGTGCAAATGGGTTATCCCAGGAGCTTGCAGGGAGGGGGCCGAAGGATCGGGCATGAGACCATCCAGGAGAAGGAGGTTGGAAAAAAATACTCATTTCTGGATGTGATCATGCTCTTGGGAGCCCATTGAAAAGGCAAATGAACAAACAAAAGCCTGGGTTGGCCTTGTGTCTGAGGACCACCACATGGGCACGAGCCCTGATATTCCCCTCCTCGGCCAGTCAGTTCTCAGGAAAAGCCCAGGGCTTCCCAGGGAAGCAGACTTCCCTGGTGACTCAGACCAGGGAAAGAATCCACCTACAATGAAGGACACCTGGGTTTGATCCCTGGGTCGGGAAGATCCCCTGGAGAAGGGAATGGCAACCCACTCCAGTAATCTGGCCTGGAGAATTCCATGGACAGAGGAACCTGGCAAGCAGGCTATAGCCCACGGGGTCATAAAGAGTCAGTCGCAACTGAGCAACTATCTCTTTCACTTTTTTCACTTTCCCAGGAAAGTAACTTCCCACAATTAGGAACCAACTCCATCTGCGAAGCTGTCTTTACGTCTGTGTTTTCCCTGGTATGGGATGTAAACTGCTGTTGGTACCCAAGTTGATTCAGGTGATGCCTAGCTATGGAGAGACATCACATCAAAACACAGCGTGAGAAAGCCATTTCCTTCTCAGTTTTACTATAAGCTCTCCCAATCCCATAACAAAGACAGACTGGGGTGGTGCTGCTAAGTCCTTCTCTTCTAAAGTGAAGTGTTAGTTGCTCAATCATGTCTGACTCTTTGTGAGATCATGGACTGTAACCCACCAGGTTCCTCTGTCCATGGAATTCTCCAGGCAAGAATACTGGTGTGGGTTGCCAGTCCCTTCTCCAGGGGATCTTCCCGACCCAGGGTTCGAACCCAGGGATCTCACTGCGGGCAGATTCTTTACCATCCGAGCCACTCGTCCTAATCGTCCCTCCTACCAAAGAGAAAGCAGAGTTCCGCGCGGAGTTTTAGAATGACAACTGCAGCCAGTTGGAATTCAATATCATTGTTTCCTTTTCTTTGATTTTCCAACTGATAGTAGTGACAATCTCCTTTAAAAATAAATCTACTTAGGTTGACAGAAAGTATTAAGAAACTAGTCTGGGCTTTGGCAAAATATCTAAAGATGGATTCATTCATGACTAAAGTTTTCAAAGCTCTGCGCTAACAGGCTAGCCATCTAGCAAGACTTGATCCTTCTCGTGTTGGCAAGGAAAGCTTCAGGGATTGTTGGAGAAGCTTCCAGGTGGTAGTGACTTTTCTCCTGCCTGATCCTGGAATCTGAGGCCGCTGTCCCCCTGGACACATTCCATCCCACATTGAGTCTCAGTTGTTTCAGGGTAGTGCCTGTCACAGCAACCTCTAACACGGAGGTTATGAATTTGGGACCAGCATCAAGCCATTCTGGGTTTGAATCCCAGCTCTGTAACCTCACAGGGCAGCCATCTGTGCAGATTATTTAATTTCTTTAAAGCTTAGTTTGTTATCTGCAAAATGAGGATGACAGCAGTCCTTACCTCATGGGGCTGTGGGGAAGCTATACGTGAGGTAATAAATATAATGCACACAATGTCTGACATATAGTAAAGACTTAATAAGCTTAATAAATACTTGCTACAGTGATTATTAGCCATTGTTGTCAATATGTTTAAAAAAAATTTTTTTTTTTTCAAATTATGAAGTGATTGAGGAGAGCTCGCTCAGCACAAACTCTTCCTGGAATTTGTTCGTTGGGTCACAGGCACGTCACACCGGCCCCCTCCCCCCATTTTTCCTGGGATCTTTGCCAAGTCCTAAGCCAGGAAACCTTGTTATATTAATTATGAAGAAAAAGCATGTTTTATTTAAAATCCCGGCTGCCGAATATTCTGCCATGCTGTTTCTCTGTGACAGCAGAATTGCTTTTGCATTTAGGAAACGCTAATGAATTGAAAATATAAATATATCTGTGCCTACATACACATACGATTTCCTGCGACCTGATTTCCCTAAATACCAGCGTACACCACCAAAGCTAATGAGTTGGACTTGTGCTTAGGATCAGGTTTTTTTTTTTTTTAATCTGTAAGTACATGCAGTGCAAATCAGTTCTTATTTTTTCCATAAGATTCTGAATGGGTTACAGCATGAAGGAGGGATGTCTCCTATGTCTGAAAGAGACTCTGACATTCTGGAGCACTGAGGCTTTGAAAAGGGCTGTTTGTATCCCTCGTCAAAGCCCTTGTTTGGTCCTGGGGGCCATGCGGTTATGGATTCTTGAATTAATCAGACAAGGAGCCCTGTTACTTGACCACCCAAAACTGACTGTAATATTTCAGCATCCACAGTGTTTCTGAACAATAATCAGACAAGCATGCTCTCTGTGTTTCTTTCCTTGTTTGTCTCTCTCTTTTCAAGGTAGAACTGGACAGGTACTGGACAGGTAACCCATCGAACAGAGACAGGGTCCAAAGTAGAGCGTGCTGGGACCTGGGGGACCTGGGGTCTTCAGTTTCTAATACCAGAAGCAGTAGTTCCTTGTCCCCTCCGTGGCATATAAGAATGGAAGCCCATGTTACTAGAATGTCTGATTTTCAGGAAAAGCTGGGGTCTGTATTCTCAAATGTCACCAGCAACCGAAAGGAAATGAAAACACTCTTCAGGTTGAACTTTTACCTGCCAAATAAAACATGGGCTGTGAGCTGCATGTATCCCAAGCCACAAATTTGCAACCTCTTGTCTGTGCAGATATTTTTGTGACTTTCTACCTAGGAGGATTCTGGAGCCCTAGAGTTCTTGAGTTTCAATTCTAGGGTTTAAAAATCTAAGAAATGGGAGCAAACATGCATTTTAATTGCAAGGCCCCCTGTTGAGGACGAGCTGAGATAAACAGGGCAAACCTGACAAGCCTTGTCCTCTAGCTTCTGATCCTGGAAGAAGTCAAATTGCATTACAACTGAGCCCAGGGGCACCCCAAGTCACCCTGAGAACCGCAGCAGGAAAAGAAGTCAAAGCCCCAGAGACAGGACACATAGTCGAGCAAACCTCCTGTGATGGGTGAGGAGTCGAACAGAGCTGAGTCTCAGTTCTGACTGGGGAGTTAGGTCACCATCTTTGGGCTTGTTTCTCCTTCAGAAAATGGGAATAACAATACAAGATGTGCTGGGGATTTTGTTATTGTTGTTTAGTCGCTAAGTTGTGTCCGACTCTTTTGCATCTCTGTGGACTGTAGCCCTCCAGGCTCCTCTGTCCATGGAATTTCCCAGGCAAGAATACTGGAGTGGGTTGCCATTTCCTCCTCCAGGGAATCTTCCCAACCCAGGGATTGAACCTGACTTTCTTGCATTGGCAGGCATTCTGTACCACTGAGCCGCCAGGGAGGGCCCTGCGCTGGGGCCAAGTGTTCAACACTGACGGGTAAAGAAAAACAGATCTACCAGACCAGGAAGGCACTATGAAGGATCCCCTGGAATCTATGGCAATAATATTTGACCACACTTTTTTTGGATCATGATACCTGAATATAAACCTAAGTTACAGATGAGCCCACAGAGAAGTCATCATAATGTTTGTGGTATGATCTGAATGCATAGGTGGGTCTCCAGGCATCTCTCCAGTGGGCAATGAGAGACCTGTGACTGCTTTTGTTTAAAGTTTCAGAGGCGCATGGAATCTGTGTCTGACACTTTACCCAGCAACAGGCCCCTGGTCTAAAAGCCCCCCTTCCCCATAGGAAGGATCATACCCCTAAGGCTACATGTTGTTTAGTCGCTAAGTCGTGTCTGACTTTTGTGACCTCATGGACTGTAGCCTCACCATGTTTCCAGGCAAGAATACCGGAGTGGATTGCCATTCCCTTCTCCAGGGGATCTTCCTGACCCAGGGAATGAACCTGGGTCTCCTGCATTGCAGGCAGATTCCTTACCATCTGAGTCACCAGGGAAGCGCCCCTAAAATTAGTTACTCAGTTGTATCTGACTCTTTGCGACCTCATGGAGCCCACGAGGCTCCTCTGTCCAAGGAATTCTCCAGGCAAAAATACTGGAGGCTGTCTGGACCAAACAAATCTCATCCTCGGCCAGGGCCCCTGGCAAGAGACCTTATCCAGACAGATGGAAACCAGCCATAGTCTAAGACTCCGCTCTCCCACCTCCTAGTTTGAGAACACATTCCTCAGTTTCCTGATCTGCAAACTGCGAGCAATAACAGTACTTCTTTCCTTTCTTTTTAAACTTTTTATTTTGTGTTGGAGTATAGCTGGTTAACAATGCTGTGATAGTTTCAGGTGGACGGCCAAGAGACTCAGCCATACATGGACATGTACCCATTCCCCCCCAAATTCTCCTCCCATCCAGTCTGCCACATATCATTGAGCAGAGTTCCCTGTGCTATGCAGTAGGGACTTGGTTATCCATTTTAAATATAGCAGTGTGTACATGTCCATCCCAAACTCCCTAACTATCCCTTCTCCCCATTCTTCCCCCTGGCATCCATAAGTTCATCCTCTAAGTCTGTGAGCCTATTGCTCTTTTGCAAAAATGTTTATTTGTATCATTTCTTTTTAGATTCCATGTATAAAAGATGTAACACGCTATTTATCCTTCTCTGTTTGACTTATTTCACTCAGTATGACAATCTCTAGGTCTATCCATGTTGCTGCAAATGGCATTATTTCATTCTTTTTAATAGTATCTATTTCCTGGGATTCTTCTGGAGAACTCAAAGACCAATCCCTCAAAAGCACAGAGCATGGCACACAGGATTTCTCATTAAATGGCAGTTTGTTATTACTTTACCTACATTGGGGCAGGAGAGGCCACCCTGTCCATCTGGCTATGTGATTCCTTCCTTCCTGGTGATGTCTCAAGCTCTCTAAACATCTGAGTGAGTTGGCCAGTTTCCCCTGTATCTCTGTGTACTGGCCTATGGAATGCAAGCCACTCTCCCAACCACCTGTCTGGCATGCATCTGGAGTAAGAAAACATTCCAAAGCCCTGAATCCTCTCTTTGGAATTGACTAAGCTCATTGCCTAAAGGCTAGTTCTCATGTTTTCTCTTTTATCCATTATTGACTTACAATTTCATTGCTAACCCTAAAAATTCACTAGGGCTTGCAAAATAAGGATTTGGGGGGACCGTTATCTTTTGCTGAACTTCAAACAGACTGCATCCACTCTCTTCCTTGCCTGCAAATTTTAGGATTTAATTCCTTCTGAGTGGTACTTTCTCTGGACCCTTCCTTTGTGAGTCTGATCATTTCCATCACTTTTCTCTAGACCTGTGCTATTTCTGCAGGGTCTTAGCCTCAGACATTCAATAGCAATCAGTGATGTAGAGGGTTTGATAATGACTGATCTTTGCAGCCACCCCCCACACACAAACACAAGTTATCATTGGAAAAGAAAATTCTTTCCGAGATGAGTCATTGGCAGCTTAATATGGTACTAAGGTAGGTGTCCGAGTACAGTTTACGTAAAGGGGAGGAGAAGCTGCTGGTTTTAAGGCATGCTAAGCAGAAAGCCTAGAATCTAACCTGCTTCCTGCAGGAAAAGCTCTATGAAGTGAAACTGGAAATAAAATGCAAAGGTATTTAATATGATGACTGTTATTTCAGTTCTCATCCCTTTCTTGTATGTTACTCACCACCTCCTTCAGTCTAACAAAGGTGAGCCTTCTTTGATTTTTATAAAGAACTCGTGTCACTTTGGAAATTTCAAGGGAAAAGAGCTCACATCTATTTAAAGCCACATGCATTGCTCCGCTTAATCAGTCACGACCCTCCCCAGATCTGGGGGAGATTATCAGTTGGTTTGCAGTGGAGGAAACTGAGGTTCACAGAGATGATGTTACTTGCACAAGGTTCCACACCCAGAACGTGGCAAAGCTGAGATTCAAACCCTGGCTCCTAAGCCCACACTCCCACTTCAGACCACCTCCAGCATGGAACTTGAGAGGTGTGAGGTCTGGTGAAGACCCGTCTCGTATGCCCACAGAGACCCAGCTAACACTCTTGGACTACAAGGCACGAAACAAGAGCAGACACCACAACACCTCATCTGCTCCCCAATGTCTTGAGTCCCCCATGTGAGACCCCCTGACGTCACTTTCCTTCTCCACTCACCACGACCTCCTGGGCCCCTGCTCACCTCTCTGCCCTGTTAACCATAGCCATGGTCACAGGGTGATGCGAGAAAAAGTCCTGCTTGTGAAGCTTCTCTCCAAATACGATCCATCTAAGTAAAGCTGTTGCCAGCAAGATTCTCCTCTAGGGTCAAAGTAGGGGGATTCTTACCCTAATGTCCCCCCAAAAAGCTGGAGAACTGGGTATGCATGTCAGCATGTACAGAGAAAGAGTTTGTAGCTTTCAGTGGCTTCCCAAAGGGATTTCTGTGGTTCATACCAGACAAAACATGCTGCCTTAGCAGATTTTTTTGCTCTGATCCCCTTAGTTGGAAGGTGTTCGTGGACACTGCTCCAGGATGGCTCAAACCAATTGCATGGCTTCATGGAACTGGCCACTTAATAGCAACCAACTTGAAAGACCTGCATTAGCGCTTGAAATCAGGAAATATTCGACCTGGCAACACCAGTCTTTCACAACTAAAGTTTCTCATTGCTCCTGGCCCAGCTGGTTTGGTCTTCCTAATAACCTCAGAGCCTCTCAACACCAGATATTTGAAAAGAACACTTACCCCGAAGGCTGTCTTTCCCGCCAGAACCATTAACAGCAGAACATGGAGATCAGACATTCTGGCAAACATCTTTGTAGTTTAAGAACTCTTGTTTTGCTCTAAACACAATTTCTTTTGTTGTCTCTGCCTTTGGGGGGGAGGGGGGAATGTCAGTCTCCCAGGATTCAGGAACAAATGAAGAGGATGCAAATTATTAACTAGGCATCAAATACTGTTTAATGTTTAATGTTTTGCAAACCAACTATCTTGATTAAACAAATGGTAACTTTGGGGCTGGGCTGAGTCATGGGGTTGGTTTCTTTTCTGGAGAGAAAGTCTCCAAAGAAAGCAGCAGAGATAAAGTGCCCCTGGCTCCTGGGGGTGGGGGCGGGGTTGCCAAGGGTTCAGTGCAGAAGGCCCCACTGTTCACTAGCATCTCGGTTGCAGGATAAAAGCCCGGCCAGAGTGAGGCTCCTGCCACAGGCCTCTGACATTGCTGACTCGATCAGAATGTTAATAGAGATCTGATTCATCAAATCGCAAACAGAATTAAGGCATGGATAGGCTCCTAATAACATCACGCTTTATATTCATGAAAGATAAATTAAAGGATGCAAAACTGCTATTGACAAACATTGATTCTAGGCCCTTTGAAGCATTGCCCACGATTGCTTGTTGGCTTCAAAGTTTTCTTTTAAATTTCATTACATAAGGCTTTAACTTTTTAATTATTTTTTTTTTCCCTTTCATTAGAGTCTTTCTTTGATCAAGAAAGGGGGAAAAAGTGCCCATGGTGCTCATATCTGGGGCCAATTGTTTCCTACGCTCCTTTTTTACCTACGCTGATTGCAGGTAGCATTATATAAGGCAACAGTTACCTGTGAAGCACAGGTGCTCATGGATACAATTGATCTCTTTAATAGGCATCACTGTGAGCTTCTGTAAACACCTAGCTGCCCACAGTAATCTATGCAAGGGCTCCAGGAATCCTCTCATCTGAGTCCTAAATCCAGGGTCTAAAATCCTGCTGATGACCAAGACAGGTGCTCACCTGGCTCACCTGTCCACCCATCTGCCATCCCTGCTTGGGCATGCACTTAGACTCCTGTGTGGCTGCTTCTACCTTCAGAAGCCAGGTTGCTGGTCATGGAAGGCCCCACAGGTACCAGCCCAGAAGGCCAAAGTCAATGCCCCAGTCACCAGAAAGATGGTCCTTGAGGAGCAAACCATCAAAAAAGAGCAGACCACCAAAAAGATGGTCCTTGAAGAGCAAACCATCAGAAAAGAGCAAATCACACACACAAAAAAGACAAACCATAACTTGTCTCCTGTTCACTTATTTTGTCTCCACTCTGTTTTAGGCAGACAGCAATTCATTCCTGGTCAACATTCATCAAATATCTATAAGACAAGCACAGTTTCCTGGGAAAGATCTCTAATCTTCCCCTATTCATCCCCGATCTTTCTCACTTGCTCACTCAGTTGTGTCTGACTCTTTGATCCTATGGACTGTAGCCCACTAGGCTCCTTTGCCATAAAATTTCCAGGCAAGAATACTGGAGTGGGTTGCCATTTCCTACTTCAGGTGATCTTCCTGACCCACAGATTGAAACGTGTCTCCTGAGTCTGGTGCATTGCAGGCAGATTCTTTACTGCTGAGTCACTGGGGAAGACTCAGCCTTATTCCACTCCTAACTCTCATCCTAACTCTAACGCTGATCACTCTTTAGCAAATTCATTTAGGTACCCATCTAGTTAATCCAACTTTCCAATTTCAGCCCAAACATTACTTCTTTTTAAAATTTTTTATTATTTTTTTCTACCTAATTTTATTTTCTTATTTATTTTTTACTGTCCTGGGTTTGGTTTACGTGAGTCTTACCTAGTTGCAGTGAGCAGGGGCTACTCTTTGTAGTGGTGTGCCGGCTTCTCGTTGTGGAGACTTCTCTTGTTGCGGAGCACAGACTCTAGACACTTGGGCTTCAGTAGTTGCAGCACAGAGGCTCAGTCATTGTGGCACATGAGCTTTGCTGATCTGCAGTGGAATCCTCCTGAATCAGGGATCAAACCTGTGTCCCCTGCATTGCCAAGAGGATTCTTATCTACTGTGCCACCACGGCTGTCCCAAACATTACTTCCTCAAAAGCCCTACGTGAGCTTTTCTTTCACAACACTTATCAAGGTTGCAATTGCATACCTATATTACTCTTCCATTAATATTTGTTTCCCTACCGCCCCCACTGGACTGAAAATTCGTGTGGCAGGCACTATGTTTTGTTCATCATTGAATTCTTGGTAGGGATGCCTGGCACTTGCATTCAATAGATACACCATGAATGAATGAATGAGGAAAGGAATAACCACTTCCTTACAGTGACAGCTGGAGACTTTTTAACCCAGGCACCATAGATAGCATAGCCAGCTCAATGTGAAAAGGAAAGTTGGGTACGAAAAAAAAAGCTAAAACATTGGTACACTTGTAAACATCCTTCAATTTATTCATAGACACTACATGAATATTCATCGGTTATCCACCGATGATCTGCTGTGAGCAAGCATTGGCCACACCGGGACAGAAGAGTCGGACATGAACTTTGCTCTTAAGGAACTTGCTTGCTGGTTAAGGGACAGTTAGGCAGACCATGAAAGAGGAAGCAAGTTAATTTTAATAAGTGGAAAAGAATAAGTCTGGAAAAGAATGAAACAAGGTGATGGGACAGAAATCTTTGTGAGTGGGAGTCTAGACTGGGAGGTGGCAATGGTAGTGACATGGCTAAGTGGGTCACTGTAGGGTGTAGACAGCATTACTGGTTATCTGGTCATGGAGCAAGGGTCAAAGAGGCAGCGTGCACAAACAGGTTGCTGCTCTCCAGACTCAGAGCTGGAGCCTTCGTAGTACCAGCTCAGGCTGTAAAAGGCGGAAATGGAAATTTCAGACAAGTCGAGTCACTGAATCACCCACATGACTTACACTTTTCTTTTAACCTCCATTGCCTCACGTGAACTAGCGACCTTCTGACTTTGTGGAGAGATTCCCAGAAAACCAACCAGAAGCTTTTCTTCCTGTGTCAACAGGAAGTGACCCGGTGAGTCTGTTGTTCACCTTTATTAATAGAATCCGGATTCATTTCCCCGACATGTACTCTTCCTTTTATCTCAAGCAAAAAGTGAACAATTGTGCTCTTTGTGTAATAACCACAGGCCTCCCGCATATTGTCTCAGCTCCCTAAAGTTTTGTTATCACAACAGTGTGAAACCAAATAAACTTCTGCTTGTAGCCCTGAAAGACAGAATTCTCTAAAAGATGCTTAATCCTTTTAATTTGGTGGGACAAAAGGACTAGTTTATCATGTGATATGGTTTTATCGTGGGAGTTGAAACAAACCTATCTGGGATCTCTGTTTTTTAAGTCCAAACACATGAGACTTCACCTCTCATCCCGGCGGAGGTTTCAGATGTGATCAAGTCAATCTATTCTCTAGTGCTCTGGAGGCTGTTTTCTCACGAGTAGGGTTACTTGCTGTTGGTGAGAATGTCTGTCCTGTCCTGGGAGGCCTTGGGACTCTGGTTCTCTAGCAGGCTGATTCTTCCACCCTAAGGGAAGTCTCCCTCATAATGCCCTTGCTGGAAACCCGGCCTTTGATGGACTGGGTTACATGACATCTGTTGGGCTTGGACCGACCTGCCTCATTTTTATTATTTACAAGTAACACTCTTCTTGCTTGGCCTTCAGTATGGGGAGGTAGTGGGTGTTGGGGGTAAAGAACAGCAGCCCAGACTTGAAATTGACCTGAGCCCTCGCCCAGCCACATCTCCACTTTGGACAGCAGGACAATCATTTACTCTCTCTGAATCTTGGTTTCCTCATCTGAAAAATAGGGATGCTGTGGTTCCCCCCTCATGGCATCGCCATGAAGTATACTTGAGAGAATAAAGGTAAGGCATTAAATGCAGTGTCTGGCATACAGCAGACTTTGCGAAACACACTGGTTTTAGTATCAGGAGAGTCTTTTCATAGGATGGTACTTGCTGAGCCCCCAGGCCCTCAGAGATGAAAGGACGGGTGTTCAGTGAATCTAATCCCCAACTCAGGGACAGAATGACTGTATCCTTGGGGTGACTCTTGTCTTACTGTTCTCTCTAGCACAGGGGTCAAAAAACTTCTGAAAGTGCTAGACAGTAAAAATCTTAGCTTTTTTCTAGACTTCCAGTTTATGTTGTGAATCTTCAGTTCTGCCATTTTTACACAGAAGCAGCCACAGCTAACACATCCAGCACTCCACATCCATAGTTCCGTATCCTCAGATTTGACCAACCACAGATCAAAAATATTTTTTAAAAAAATTCTAGACAATTCCAAAAAGCAAAATTTGAATTTGCTGCTTGCTAGCAATGACCAATATTTACATCACATCTACAATTATTTAGTTTGAGCAAGTTCTGATAGTTGGACAAGGAAGTTCTGATGGACAGGTAAGCCTGGCGTGCTGCAGGCCATGAGACTGCAAATAGCTGGACACGACTGAGCGACTAAACTGACTAACCGACAACTATTTATGTAGCATGTTCTTTGTATTAACCACTGAAGTGGTGGATGGCATCACTGATTCAATGAACACGAATTTGGGAAAACTCCAGGAGATGGTGAGGGACAGGGAAGGCTGGTGTGCTGCGGTCCACAGGTCATAAAGAGTCAGAAATGACTTGGTGACTGAACAACAACATTTATATTAGATATTATAAACAATCTAGAGATGATTTAGAGTATACAGGAGGATACGTGTAGGTTTTATGTAACTACTACACCATTTTTTATAGGATTCTTGAGCATCTATGGATTTTGTTATCCTCAGAGGGTCCTAGAACCAATCCTCCCCGGACACTGAGGGATGATAGTACTAATGCCAACAGCAAGACTATGTGTCAATAAAACCATATTTACAAAAAAAAAAAGCACCATAGTTTGTGGATTGTGACTCTAGGAGAGAGCCCTGAAGACGTAGCCAGAGCACTGCACAGGAGGGGCCCTGGAAAACAACAGAGACACTTTGGTAAACGTGGGAGGGGGCCCTGGACTAATGACACTGCGGTCCTCAGAGTGTGTGGTGGTGTTGGTTTAGTCACTAAGTCACGTCTGACTCTTGCAACTCCATTGACTGTAGCCCACCAGGCTCCTCTGTTCATGGGATTCTCCAGGCAAGAATACTGGAGTGGGTGGCGATTTCCTTCTCCAGGGAATCTTTTCAACCTGGGAATCGAATCTGGGTCTCCTTCACTGAAGGCAGGTTCTTTACCAACTGGGCTACGTGGGAAGTCAGAGTGTTTATTCAGAAATCATTCCTCCCAAATCCCGGAATCATCAGAACTTCTTCGTGGGGTCAGAGGACTAAAGATCATTTGTCATTCCTTCTACAAGAATTTATTGAGCACCTACTATATGCCGGATGACAGACCAGGTGCTGGCTTCATGGGGTTACATTCCCAGGACTATCCCTACTCAGAGTCACATGGCTGATCTTTGGCTAAATTCTTCAGGTCATCCCTAATCATAGACAACATCCTGCAGGGACACGTCACTGCTCCTTTCTGTTGTTCCCAGAGACCTCTGCCTGATCCACCCTGCCCCACTTCCAGGGGCACTCTCTTTTGGGGGGAAGGGGGATGGCTTGTTAACTTGTCATGTGGCAGTAACCTTCCCCCAGTCTGCCTCACACCCCCTAGCATGGTCTAATATGTTCAGATTTGTTGTAAACTTGTTGGTACCACATACCCCATTCTCTGACCTGAAAGATACTAGGGTGCCCCCCACCTTGTTTGTGAAAAGAAACCAGCATTTATGGAGCAGTTTCTGTGTTACGGGTGCTTTTTACAATCTTGAGCTCCTACAGTCTGTGTAACTACCCTGCAAGGTGATTTGGTCCATTTTGCAAATAAAAACACTCAAGAGACTCAGAGAGGTTAAGTTCATTGCCCAGGGTCACAGAGCTTGAGGCAGAGCCACGTCTGAAGCTCTTCCTACTCTACTGCATGGACTGGAGACTCTCAGGGTGGTGGTTTTGCCCTTAACCCCAAGCCATATTTGAACTTATCGAAGAAAACAACCTGTCTAAAAGCAAAGGTTGCCCATTGCCTCACCAATTTCTATGTTCACATCTTCCTTACAATTATTTATTCTTAGGGGTGGCACTGTTGCCACCAGCAGTAGCAGCCATTTGTTTTAGGTTGGGTTTCCTGGGAAACAGAGATGTTGAGATGTGGGCAGGGAGTTTGTTGGGATGAACTCTTAGGACCAACACCCATGAGGAGTGAGGAAGGCAGAAAGAAAGGTTGAGCTGCAAGGCAGTCACAACAGAGACCCATTTCATGAAATGTTCTGGAGCTGAGATGGCCTTCAGCGTTGTCCTGCCATGAGCCAAGGGGACTGGGACTTTGTACTGGGACCATCTTGTCATGGGATGGGGGCTACCCCTGGGAAGGAGGGCTGAATTTGGGCAAAGCAACCCTAGTTAAGAATAACTCTCAGAGGGGAACACAGCTGAGAGCCCCTGGCAGCCAATATCTGGCCCCTGAGAGAAAGGGTACTTCATTTGGGAACAGGGGATCTGTTGGTACACTCTAGAACACCCACTTCAACCACTAAATGGGAATTTACCTCACATCCCTTAGTTCAAATATCCAATTCAGGAAACCTGAATGGCCCAGTCAAGTTCTGAATGAAGTTCCCTGGTCAATACTTGGTCTAGTCAGAGATGGCTGGAGCCACAAGCATGGGCAGACTGATCCAGATCCATGGGATAGACAATGACAGATGTTTAGTTGAGCTAATCAATATCAATGAGAAAACCAGAATGCTATTACAGGAACCATAAACTCTACATAGTTATTAAGCAAGCCAAGTTACAAATTTATAGCTAAGCTCCCTGTTGGCCAAAGGAAATTGAAAGTCCTGACCATTTGGCCTGATTTTCATGATACTTAAATCAATTTTATAAGAAAAATTAAAAAAAATTCCCAAGACCAATTCCAGGTCAATTTTTTTTTTTTAAACCTTGTGATCTAATGAACACAAGAGGGAGTTAAGTAAATGCGATGGTGAACCTCATGGTCTCAGTGATGATTCGAATTTCACATGATCCGTCAGCGTCACCCGTGAAGGGCCTCTGTCTATCAGGCCAAACCAAGAGTTGGGGTGAACCCATGACATAGATTTGCTTCTTTTTCTCAGAAGCAGGTGTTGAGTCTCTAGCAGATAGTAGGTGCTCAAGAAATGCCAGTTGGAGGATAAGAATAATCAACAGCTTTTTCCAATCCTCTCCATTTTAGAAAATGGCATCAGTGTACACATGACTTTTCAAGTTGGAAACCTGGAAATCATCATTTGTCTCTTTCTCTTCTTCCTCAATCCCAAAACATCAGCATGTTTCTACCTCCAGAATGCATCTCAAATCCTTCTAGTACAGTCCACCCTAGTCTAAGCATGCATGATCTCCTGCCTAATCTCTTGCAAAAGCCCTTTTACTGCTTTTCCTGTTTTCACTCCTGCCTTCTCTTAAATTCATTCTCTAACATACAATAGTATGTCTTGTAGAAAATGGGTTCCCAGGTGGCACAGTGGTAAAGAATCCACTGCCACTGCAGGAGATGCTAGACTAGGGTTTGATTCCTGGGTTGGGAAGATCCCCTGGAGTAGGAAATGGCAACCCACACAAGCATTCTTGCCTGGAAAATTCTGTGGACAGAAGAGCCTGGTGGGATACAGTACATGGGGTCATAAAAGTTGGACACGACTGAGCACATACACACCACCATTGTAGAAAAGCCTAATCCAGATTACATCTTGCCCCTGCTTAAAACTCTTGTATATTTTCTTTTTGCACTTAGAATGAAAGCCAAAATTCTTATTGAGATACTGTTTGATCTGGCCTCATTGTGGGTTCTTCTCAAACACACTATATTCCCTATTCATTTCCGACACACAGTATTCTCCATAAGACCACGTGTCTGTTGTGTTTACTGCACTAACTTATCCTCTGTCCCAGAGTCTGGTATGGTGTGTCAATATTTATTCATTGGCTGAATGGATGAATGGATTGATGAAGAGACAGTGGGCAGCCATGCTAGATCAGATGCCAGAAGCCTCTCTTTTGGCAAGGGCTCACCATGGACTCCAAATTCAGAGCTCCTTCCCTCTTGCCAGAGGGATCCCTGGTCTTTGGTCATTAGTAGTTCTGGCTCCTGTGATCTATAACGTTTGGAAAAAAGTAAAACCACTGAGATGCAGTACAACTGTGTAACCTCCGAACACAATGCAACCCATTATGTATGAAACACCTCAAGGTCTTCACACAACAGTTGATCTATTTGTCCTTCTTTCCTTTCTTTAGTCTTTCAGTGAGGCTTCGATCTTTCCTCTTTCATCTTAAACCTCCTCTGTTCAGTGGTTGTCTATGGTGGAGAGTGTATTTTTCCCCCCAATCTCTCCCATTCCATCAATCAGTTCTGCAGAAACACAGTATGCCCCTTGACTCTCCAGTCTCACGAAGAGCTGTCACCTGGACTGTGTAATACTTCTTACTCTAAGAGTGTCTTTGATTTATTAGACACTTTTGAATAAAATTCTGCATACATTTTACATTTTGGAAAGTTTCCCCACCCTTCAACATAACAGAAAACCTGAAAGAGAGGTGGGATCTTGATATTTGGGTGTTCCTTTCTCTGTAGACTTGACAGTATTCTGAATAGAGGGTGCAGTTATATTTTCAAAAACCTTTTCTCTCTAGGGGAAGGCAGACCTCTGAACACTTCTCTAAAATGTGTATCTTCTAGACCCTGCCTGACATTGACATCTTTCCTAAGCACATTTTCTTTCTTTTTTTGAATTTACCAGTGAAAGTGAAAGTTGCTCAGTTGTGTCTGACTCTTTGCAACCCCATGGACTATAGAGTCCATGGAATTTTCCAGGCCAGAATACTGGAGTGGGTAGCCATTGCCTTCTCCAGGGGATCTTGCCAACCCGGGGATCGAACCCAGGTCTTCCGCATTGCAGGCGGATTCTTTACCATCTGAGCCACCGGGTTTCTCAGCCCCACCCTCAAATCCACACTTCATGGAGCCAGAGAGCCATCATCTAAAATGCCAATCTGGTTGTGTTGCTCACCCACTTAGAACTCATCAATGGTGCCTAACTGACTGTAGGACAAAGTCCAAAGTGAGTCACGTGACACAAGACGCCCTGCTAAACTGGCCTCTGGCGACCTTGCTTTCTCCTGGCTTCACCGGTTCTATTCCCAACTGCCATCTCACTTCCTTCATATCCATCCTAAACACGCACCCTAAGCTCCAGCCACGGGAGTGCCCATGCCTTCATTTATTTACAATTGTGATTCCCTGGCCAGAAGAGTCTCCACACCTCTGGTGCCTGGAAAACTGTACCCTTTCCTCTTTTAAATCTCGGCTTGACAGCCCTCCTGGGGGAAGCTTTCTACCCCTAGAAGCTGGAATTCGCTCCTCCCCTGAGGATTCCTGTGACATCTTGCAGTTTATGACCTTAAGACCCTGGTGTGTTACTCTTAGGGCTTCCCAGGTGGGTCAGCGGTAAAGAATCCCGATGCAGTAGACGCAGTTCGATTCATGAGTCAGGAAGATCCCCCCGGAGGAGGAAATGGCAACCCACTCCAGTATTCTTGCCTGGAGGATTCCATGGATAGAGGAGTTTGGAGGACGATAGTCACAGAGGCAGACACAACTGAGCGTGAACACATGTTACTCCTGGGGACACTGAGCTGAGCCTGTGATTCTCTCACTTTTGCATTTCCAAAGTTCGGCACACAGCAGGTGCTCAGTAATTGTTTTCTGAATGAAGTTAATGTGTTTTTGTCACTTTAAGGGCATGGAAGCTCACAAGGATTTAGGAACAGGCAAAAGAGAGATGAAGGCAGGCTTAGAAAGAAGCAGTGGTGCCCTTGGAGATGCTAGGGCCCCAGATCCAGTCTGAGTCTATTACATCCCTGAGTAATCGAAGCAACAGCAAATGAATACGAGGAGCATGTGTCAGTGGGCCCATGGAAACTGGTTCTTTCAGAAGCAGACTGGCCTCCCCTGTCAGTACGCTTGTTCCTGCTAGTTTTGGCTACAGCCTGAACCCTCCCACTGGCTCCCACGTAGATCTCTGCTGAGTCCCTCTAGAGGGCTGATGTTCACGTGCTTGAACAGTGGAGCTGGGGGTTTGGGTTTTGGATCCCAATAACTTCTTTTTCTCACCCAGTAATCTGAGATTGTTTGGTTATTCAACTAGTTGGGACCAATAAGGACTTAGATAATATACAGAAGCTCTTTGTACAGTACCTTGTATGTAGTAAGTACTCAATAAATGCAGCTATTATTTCTCAGGCTACCTTAGAGCAAGAAATTTAACAATCATAAATGAATGCACATATTACAAGAGAAAATTATTAAAGTTCTTTGTATAACATCCTAATGGTTCTTTTCTGAGGCTGGTATTCTTCATCTGAATCCCTCACTTGGTAATATGTGTTCACAGAAATCACAAAACAATAATAATAAATATGAATTTGTTTATAGAAAAAAATCATACATTTTCTAAAAACAAACTCATTTTGTAGTTGGATTTGGGATTTTGTGATCACATTGAGGCCAATGGATACCAGAGGTCTCTGGGTCTCTTTTTAGGTGGTTTTTTCCCAGCCCTTTCTCATAAAATCAGTTCTCTGATATGTTCTTCTATCTTTAAAACATTTACACTGGAGATGGCACTGGCCCCAGAGAGGGAAACACTTACACAGAACTATAAAAGTTTTCCCTATTCTAAGAAATTATTGACTCATCAATGACATTTAGATCAACTAGTCAATTCTTCATTTTACACTCAAGCAGTGGAGTCCTGGAAGCTGACTCACACTGGCTCACAAGAGTCAGCTGTCCACATCTCTTTCCAATTCTGCATTCAGTAACATCACATTGGTAGCTTAAAATCAACCATGTAGAAATAGATCACAGAAGTTGACAAATGCCATAAATCAGGGCTTCTCCCCCACACTCAAGAGTCAGCTACCAAACATTTACCAGCATATCATGGATCCAATGGAAATGAGAAATAGAAAGATAAAGTGACTCTTTCAAAGTCACACAGCACAGTAGTTTAGAAGAGAAATTGTTAAGAAGGACTTTTCAGAACATGTAAGACTTAAATTTGGCTTCTAAGATAAATAAATAGAATAGAATAGAAAGATAGACAAAATAATGCCCCCCCAAAGATGTCCATGCCCTAATCCCACAGAATTTGTGAATATGTTACCTTATATGGCAAAAGGGTCTTTGCAGATATGAGTAAGGGTTTGGACCTTGAGGTACTGAGATTATTTTGGATTATCTGGGTTTGCCCAATTTCTTAAAGACATGAGTCCTAAAAAGCACAGAGCATTTCTTTGCTGGGTCAGAGGGATGAAACAGAAGAAAAAGAAGAGATTCAAAGTGTGAAAAGAGTCCCCTGGTTGCCTAGTGGTTAGGAGCTGGGCTTTAACTGATGTGGCTCAGGTTCAATCCCTGGTTGCATCCGTGCACACTGCAGGGATGGGTCAAAAAAAAAAAGCCCAAACTTGTAAGAGAGGTCAGATGTCTAAGATGGAGAAAGAGGGGACTTCCTTCATGCTCCAGTGGTTAAGACTTCCTTGGTGGTCCAGTGGTTAAGACTTTGCCTTCCAGTGCAGGGGGTATAGATTCGATCCCTGGTCAGGGAGCTAAGATCTCATATGCCTTGTGGCCAGAAAACCAAACATGAAACAGAAGCAATGCTGTAGCAAAATAAAAAAGTTTTAAAATGGTCCACATCAAAAAAATCTTTTTAAAAAAGGGGAGAGGGGAGAGAAAGGCCATGTGTCAAGAATATGGGTGGCCTCTAGAAGCTGAGAAATGACCCTCAGCTGACAGCTAGCAAAAAAAGTAGGGATCAGCAAGGAACATAGCCCTGGAGACCCAAGTTGGGTATCTGGCCTACAGAAGCACCACGGAATAAATCTGTGTTGTTTAAGCCACAAATTGGCTTAGGGCTGCAAAATTGTTATGGCAGCAATAGAAAACTGATAGTGAGGCTAACATTTAGCTGCTAAAGGAAAAGTAGGGAAAGTATGGATGCCCAAGCAAAGGAGGCAGGAGGGGCAACGCATTTTCAAGGAATGAGAGTAAATGACTTGTCTGCCTGGAGGCTTCCAGTGGAATCAGAGTGGGAAGAGACTTTGGCAGGTCCAGGGCTCTGTGTGGCCCTTCAGGAACTGCTGGCAAGTGGCAAGGACAGAAGCAAGGACCTGCAGCAACAGGATGAGTCTAGGGCCACTAACATAGATGTCTGCAGAGGCCAGGCAGGAAATCTGAAATGAATGGAATGGGGGATGTGTAAAGAAAACAGCCTGAGGATGGCGATGGATATTACTGACACTTAGCTTCAAGGTGGGAAGCAAAATGGTTGGTGGAGACTGGGGGAGCTGGGGGAGCTGGGGGAGCCCCACCCAGGGTCAGCATCCTAGAGCAGCAGGACTGTGGGCCTGGTGTAGCCAGAGAGTTAGCTTTTTCAAGAGAAGCCAGAAATCCTGAGTTCTTCTGATTTCTAAATGTTGACAACTATTTCAATGATTTTTTTAAACCTGCATTGGTCATGGTTGTCTGTGTCCCATTAAAGCACATCCACAGGCCAGCTCTTGACCTTTGTCTCCCGCTCCCCGCTTTTTCTCCTCCTGGTTTTTGGATCCTGTGCTGATTCCCAATTTGGATTGAGTAAGCTTCCGGGAAGATTACACAATTCCATAGCGGGAGGGCTCAAGGCGGGCAGAGTCTGGCCTTCCGTCCAGTACGGGCCCAACTGCTTCATTATAAAAATGACAAGAGCTCATCCTTCCCCTCCCATCCACTTTCTCTCCGCAAAACAGGAAAACAAAAGTGAACATATTTTGCTGGCTCGATGGCTGACTTGCTAAAGGCTTGCTGACCCCATCTCAGACCCTGGTCTTTGATGCTGAGGAAGAACAGGCCCGGCTGGGGGTCTTCTCTCCCGGTTGACGGCTGCGGTCCTTAGCACTCCCTCACCGTTTTACCCAGGACCTGCTCGGACTTACCTGGAGCCCTGGGGAGGGTGAGGGAGAAGGAGGGCAATTATTTGGATTTGTTGTCAGAAACCAATTTATGCTGCATTTATCTGAACAGGATTCAATATTTTTTCTTCCCCAGAGCCACCATTTATTTCTTTATTTTGGGGGGTAATTGATTCTTCGTCCTTTTCCTGTGCTACCTGATGGAGTGCTGCTGAGGAAGCAGTTTTAAGTGGTAAAGTACACAGAGATGAAATAATGAAAGCAGGGATAGGGGAGAGGCTGCCCTGGGGCATTTCCTGAAGGAGCAGAACTTTGTTCCTGACATGGGCCCCTTCAAACACTTCTCAGTCCAACCCTGGTCTTGATGGAAGGGGGAGCCCAAGCTGACTTTTGGGGGGCTGGGTGGTATGATGGTTGGGAGCTCTGGTTCTGGGTGAGACTGACCCACCTGCCATTCTGAATTCACTAGTTAGGACTTGAATGATGTTAGATACATCAAACCCTAGGAGCCTCAGCTTCTTACCTTACAGGGTTTGGGGAAGATGAACTAGGGTAGGTTATGTTAAGGGTCTTGCTGTTACTTCTTGATGTGTTATATTTATGAGCTTGCAGCCCAGACTGCACGCACCCCAAGTGTGGAGACACGCACCTATGTGCACCCTGCCTGCGGATGTGTCTATTCTCACGTCTGTTCCTTGTGCCTCCCTACTTCAGTTTCCAGGAAGGGAATTACACTGATCAGCTCTCTTGCCCTCTGGCTTCTGGGCCGGTTTGGCCACAGGGTGGTGGTTGGAGGTGGGGAGGTAAAGGTGGGTTGTTGTTACTGTTCAGTCTCCAAGTCCTGTCTGACTCTTTGCGACCCCATGGACTGCAGCACATCAGGCTTCCCTGTCCTTCACTATCTCCTGGAGTTTGCTCAAATTCAGGTCCATTGAGTCAGTGATGCCATCCAACCATCTCATCCTCTGTTGCCCGCTTCTCCTCCTGCCTTCAATCTTTCCCAGCATCGGGATCTTTTCCAATGAGTCAGCTCTTCACATCAGGTGGCCAGAGTATTGGAGTTTCAGCTTCAGCATCAGTCCTTCCAATGAATATTCAGGGCTGATTTCCTATAGAATTGACCGGTTTGATCTCCTTGCAGTCCAAGGGGCTCTCAAGAGTTTTCTCCAACACCACAGTTCAAAAGCATCAATTCTTCAGCGCTCAGCCTTCTTTATGGTCCAACTCTCACATCTGTACTTGATTACTGGAAAAACCATAGCTTTGACTTTGCAGACCTTTGTCAGCAAAGTCATGTCTTTGCTTTTAATATGCTAATACATCTAGGTTTGTCATAACTTTTCTTCCAAGGAGCATTTTCATGGCTGCAGCCACCATCCACACTGATTTCAGAGCCCAAGAAAATAAAATCTGCCACTGTTTCCATTCCCCTCCCCCATCTATTTGCCATGCTAAGTGCTTTACATATATTTTAATCTTATTTCATCCTCTCAGGGCCCCTGTGAAGAGGAGGCTACCATCATTAGTCCCATTTTACAGATGAGAATACTGAGTCTCAGTTTAAACTGTGTGCCATCCACCTCACCAGTAGTCACCAGTGTCACCAGGATGTAAACTAACATAGTTTGACTCTAGAGCCTTTGCTCACCAAGGAAAGAGCCTTATAGAACTGAGCTCTGGCTCAAGTCTTACTTCATTAGCAAACCATGACCCTAACTGCCAGGCCAGCAGGCGGACACCAGCCCACGCTGGGCCTTGACAAGAAACACTTCCTGCACTACAGCTCAAGGAGGGGAGGGCTGCCTCTAAAATCTGCAGCTGTTGAAGTTTTGACAGACACCACTAGCGGGGCCTGAGAAAGCCTCTGCAGCTTTGATGGGTGACAAGATCCCATCCCGGCAGCTCCCGGAGATGGCTTTGCTCTGAACAGATAACTCAATATAAAGGAGAGGAAAAAGTGAAGGGGTGGAGGGAGGGAGAGAGGCAGGGAGAGGGGGCGGGGGAGAAAGTCCCCGATTTCACAGAGCCCAACCCCGACCAGACACTCTCTGATGACCAGGGGAAAGGCTTTGAAAAGTGGAGGGGCAGCGCCTCAAACTCTGTTCCCTGAAAGTGGGGGTGGATCCTGGCAGAAATCACATGGGGACCCCTGCTGTGGAGCCAGGGAGCCCGGGTAAGTTCAGGTGATAAAAAAAAAAAATTGTTAATAGAGGACTGAAATGCATTTGGCTGCAATTCCAGTCTTCCGATTCCCAGTTTGAAATCCTGGGGAAAGAAGGCAGTCAGGCTGCTGCCTCTTCCACCCAGAGGACTCCACTTCCTTTGGGGCGATGCCATTCAAGGCTGGCATGCCTTTTGTTGATCTGTGATGTGAGAGCCGCCATATTAAATGTAGCCAAGCAGGCACCTTGGTTTGAACGGCTCTTCCGTTAAGCATCTTCCTTCCTCCTAGATCCTTGAACCACTTGCTGGCCACAGATGAAAACATTTGAAGGCCATATGAACTCCTTGCCCCAAGAAAGATGGGGTGTCTGTGCCAATGGTTGATGAAGAGGAACCCATTGATACCTCCAGTCCGTTCTCCAGAAAGGATATTGTAAGGTACAAAAATGGGATCACATTGCTTCTCTGCTGAAATCTTCACGCCTTCCTCATGTGCCTAGATTATAATCCAGAGTCTTCACTTGTCTAACCAGGTCCTACATGGCAGGCCTGAGCCTTCTGGAAACCCCACTTTGGACTGTTCTCCTCTTTGCTCACAAGCTCCAGTGGAAGGGCCTCTCTCAGTTCCTTGAACATCCTCTGCTCCTCATCACTGCCACAGGGCCTTTGCACATTCACTTTCCTCTTCTTGGGGCCCCCCTTCAGGCTGCTCTTTGTGAACCTGGCTCCTTTGTATACTCTGGCTCAGCTTAGATGCCTGGTGGCATTTCTCTTTAGAGAAGAAAAGGTCTATGATGTTTCAGTCTCAACATCCTTTAGGGAAGCAGTCTCCAACAGTTTCGGCACCAGGGACTGGTTTTGAGGAAGATAACTTTTCCATGGACTGGGAGGGGTGGTGGTGAGGGGAATGATTTTAGGATAATTCCAACCCATTACATTTGTTTTGCACTTTATTTCTATTACTATTGCAAGATGATGATCTGAGCACCACCTCAGATCATCAGGCATTGTATTCTGGAGGTTGAGGAGGCCCGCTTTATGGTACTTCCACAGTATGCAGTTTGTTTATTTATCGGCTATCCCTCTTAAGGCCCCCTCCCAAAGTTCAGGGGCATTGTGTGTCTTTTACACACCTTTGTCCTCAGTGTCTAAGCAGAGGTGGTCGCTCAGTGAATATTGGTTGAATCCGTGACCGAAGAGGGCAAGAAGCAGAGAGCTGCTTCCTGAAGGGAAGGGGGACTTCCTAACTAGCCTGTAGGTGACTATTGCTGGAGGGGATGGGGATGAAAGGCCAACTATTAGGAGCTGGCTATTGAAGAGGGAAGATCCTACAAGGGGGTCCATGTGGGCAAGAGGAGGTCTGTGCTACTGTGTCTCCCCAGCTTCCTCTGGCAGATGTGTGTGTCGGCAAAAGCAGGGGTAGACCTTGATCCTTTCATTTTATCTGGGCCAGTTTCTAGACCTGGGTCCACCAGCTCCCCACACACGTCACTCTCTCTTTTTTGCTTCCCTGTGGGACAGCAACAAAACTGTGACAATTCTACCCACCCAGCCAACCAACTATTTTGAGATCATGTAGATGAAGACATGGTAAGAGAACCCATGAAACAGAAAATAAGGACGCTGCAGCAAATACAGACATAGACATGTGTGTGTAAATATTAATAGTTGCTGTTATTTAGTCCCTTAGTCGTGTCCAACACTTTTGTGACTCCATGGACTGTAACCCACCAGATTCCTCTGTCCATGGGATTTTCCAGGCAAAACACTACAGTGGGTTGCCATTTCCTTCTCCTGGGGATCTTCCTGACCCAGAGACTGAACCCAGGTCTCCTGCTTGGAAGGCAGACTCTTTACCACTGATCCACCAGAGAAGCCCCGTGTAAATAGTACATATTTTTAAACAATACAGATTTAGACAATTTAAACCAAGTCATTATTAGATAAATGTGACAAATAGAGGAAACAAGAATTTTGATTTAGTTTGACTGGAGAAAAGGAAGAAGGCGGGATGAGTGAGTGTCCTGAGAGAAAAATCCCAACCCTCATCTATCTGAGTAGGAGTGGCTTTGATAAACGTTTAAAAATATTTTATACTTTCTAAAATATTCACATATTTAGTTTTTCAAAAGGTAAAGACAGGTAAAATTGCAGAGGGGAAGGGGAACTAGGTCAGATGGAACGTGCTGGAAACTGAGTGAAGGCTGTGTGACTCTCCATCAGCGTACTTCTCCCGGTTCCCAGGCTGGCTGCACAGATCATTGCCTCTTCTTGCGTGTTCAGGGACAGGGGTACAAGCCCTTCCTCACCATAAGACTCTGGGAAGGGAATCAATTACAGAGAAGCCCAGGACCCTGAACTGGGTCAGAACAGACCTGCCCTGAGACTCCCAAACCCCCATCAGCAGATGTCCTTCCTTGTGCTTCCTTCCCGGTTCCTGGAGGAGAAAGGACAGGGGAACATCCATCTCAGGGTACCTTCCCCGAATGGCCCTTGAGGTGACACTCTGGTTCTCTCCTTCCTACAGCCCTGCCCAGACCTGCAGACTAGGTTCCCATCTCCCAGCATCTGTGTGGGGCTCCTGGGTGGGTCTGAATCCCACCTGGCAGTCCCCAAAGCCTCATGCAGAAGGGGGAAGGGAGAAACTGCTATTCTTCTTGTAGCCAAGAGCCATCTCCCTTCCCTCTGTGATTCTCCTCCTATCCTTTCTTGGTTTGGGGCCAGGTCACCTGTGCCATCCTTGGAACCCTTCTCCCCCTCAGCCTCGCTCTGCAGGGCCCTCTGTGAGCTGGGTCATGTCCCATTCATGCTCCTGAGAACTGGGGTTGGCAGGCTCCTACCTGCAGACGTGACGTTCAACATATGAGCATGACTGTGAACTCCTGTGACTTATTTTAAGTCAGCCATGCCTCCAAACGTGTGCTGTCCCCTTGGAAGCACTCAGTTCTCTTGCAGGTCCCAGGGAACCACTCCTTCCTTTCAGGTCAGGTGCCATCCACCCTGCTGGGACTCCCCTTCAGATGCTTCATCCTGTTAGCCCCTCTGATGGCAGCCTTCAGCCTTCAAGCAGGACTTGGATTTCTTAGGAATTGAAATGGCCAGGGTCTTGGGATTGGAAACCAGGCACACTGCAAGAAGTGGCTTGCTTGTGCACGTGTTAAGATCCTCAGCAAGTGTCCTTCTGTTCAAAGCCAGCCTGCCCTGCCCCCAGGTCTTGGCAGAACCCAATGCTTGTGCTTTGAATGGTGTGCAATCAGGCAGGTCGGTGGCCCCCCAGGCTGAGAAGGAAAGATACCTTGTTGGTCCAACAGAACATTCGAGCATCACACATGTGGAGGCTGCTCCTTTTCCTCTTCCCTCCTGCCCTGCCCCAACTGTCCAAAGGAAGCGCCATCCTCTATTCGTCCTCTGTGGGCGCATCTCACCGCCCTCTGGTTGCAGGGAAAGGATGCAGCCTTGTTTCTACAAACGGCTCAATGTGGGGCTTTACTAGGAGGCCTCTCTCTTATCTCTGCTCTCCTTTCTCACAAAGAATTGCAGGGCAGGTTTCAATTTGGGGATTAATCTCACCCAAGTATGGAATCTCCTTCTCTACACAGAGAACGCTCTCCACGCTGTTGTTTATCTGTCCCCCTCCCACCCTCCTCCCTGTTTCATCCTAATCTTTGGAGCTTAAAAAGGCTTAAAGTGCTTCTTAGGCTTGGAATCATTCTTAGGAAGCAACTATTGATGAGCTAAACAGAACTGACTTCGAAACTTATTGTGTGAACTTTCTTCTGTGACTGTATGGCCGGATGTGGAGCGAAAAGGGCAGGCGTGGGCTCTCCTATTGTCTTATGTTGTCGGATATCTTTTTTTCTAGGGAAAGACTAGCCATTGGAATGTTCACACATGGAACCTTGAACCTGCTATGGAGGCAGCAATGCAGAGGGCCCCGCCACTGCCACCCCCCGCCGCCCTTCACCTGGGAGGAGGAGTTAGTTCCTTCACATCATCCTGCTGCTTCTTGTTTTATCAGTCCACAGCAAAATGGCCTATCAGAGTAGAATCCTAACATCCAAGTGGCCCCTTGCTGTGTGAAAACTGCTTTCACATACATCATCTTATTTGTCACTCACCACAATGCAATGGCATAAGTACAATGATTCCCATTTGACAGATGAGAAGACTGAGGCTTGGAGAAGGGAAATGACTTACCCAGAGTATCTCAGTTACTAAGGTGTAGTGTTAGGATCGAACCCACAGTTCTGAAACCACAGTCCTTTTGCTGAGCATTCCTGGTCCAGCTTCTTCACTCATAGCCATGAGTGAAGCTGCAAAATGGATGATGATTGGTGATTTGAGCAAGGTGTGAGTCCTTTGCAGTATTATTAAAGGAAGAAGAAAGGTCTGTGGGTCATTCCCAAATCAAATCAGTTGGAGACTCCATGTAATATGATAGGAAAGAAACGTCCCAGAAGAAGGTATCTCTGAGCTGAAACAAACATTCGAAATGAACACAGAATTTACCTTAGCAAGTTGGGGAATTAGAATCCAGTGACCTTAAAACGACCTTAAAACCTGGGCTTCCCAGGTAGTGCAGTGGTAAAGAATCCACCTGCCAATGCAGAAAACACAAGAGACGCAGTTTCGATCCCTGGGTCAGGAAGATCCCCTGGAGAAAGAAATGGCCACTGGCTCCAGTATTCTTGCTTGGAGAATTCCATGGGCAGTGTAGCCTGGCGAGCTACAGTCCATGAAGCTGCAAAGAGTCAGAAATAACTGAGTGACTGAGTACACACAGCACACGACCTTAAAATCTACCATCTAGAGCATGTTAGAGCTGACCCACACATGGTGGGGGAGCAGAAAATTAAGGGCAAAGTCAAGTGGTTGAGAGCGTGCCGACTGCTCCTGGGGGGAGCATAGGCTGAAGTGTCTTGCTAATTCCATGCCTTCCTCCTCACCCTGCGTGAGGAGACCGGCTGAGCTGAAGGAGCAAACAGAATGTCTGCCTTAGCAGCTCCATCAATGCTGATTTTAGAGGCAAACCGCAATCACCAGTTTTGAGGTAGAAACCTTTGCTGCTGACACTAGCTTTTGAATCTTCTACTCACATTGTTGAGAGAACAGTACATGTTTGATGCTTCCTTTAAAATCCTTTTTTATTCCCTCGCTGTGGAAGGACAAAATTGGCAAGAGGTGGAAAGGAGGAATTTAGTCATAAGAAGAGATACATGCATGGAAATCTGTAGTTATTGTCCTGAGTTCTGAGGGTCCCCGGCTGTCTTGTCTAATTCACCCAAGGAGCATGATATGTACTCGGGGACTCCTGGAAGACCCAGTGGAGTCCTAATGAAATAATAATGGGGCATATCCTTCTCCCCAGCATTTTCTACAGGGAAGATATACCGTCATCCCAGATGGGGATTAGGTCTAATAAATTGCACTTCAGAATACAGGATGCACACGAAACGGCAGGGCTGCGTCCACGCACGGATGGCCCTGAGCACAGAAAATTCATCATCCTGGGGGTGGACACACAGCCGGCACCAAGCAACAGGAAGTAGCCTGAAGTGTGTCCCCCCACCGAAGCGGTCCTTGGAGCTGAGAAGGAAATGCCGACAGCGATGCAGGGGAGAGTGACTGTGTGTGGGCTCTGCAGGAGGGGGCACTCAGGTGCCGCATCTGTGGGTCCCTGTCATCTTCCTAAGAGGATGTTGCCCATTCCTGGGTCTACCTGGCTTTCTCAGCCTCAGCACCGTTGACATCCTAGGTCAGATCATCCTAGGCTGGGACGGAGGGGACTGTCTCGTGCAGTTTAGGATGTTTAGCATTCTCCCTGCCCTCTGCCCACTAGATTCCATTAGCACAAAAAACATCTCTAGACAAAACATGCCAGGATGGGGGACAAATTGCCCCCAGTTGAGAACCACTGGTCTATACTAGGAGAGATGGAGTGGCTGCTATGTCACCAGAACAGAGAATGGCTTCCAGTCTCACTCAGAGTCTACTGGAACCCCAGCTCCTTCCTCATCCACCTATCTGGCCTCACCCAACATTTCTTCCCCTGCTCACCCCACGCTTGCTGGTCCTCGTGTGCCCTAGCTGTTCCTGTGTTAGGGACTGTGTGTTTGCCCTTTATCCTGCCTGAAAGGGCACTTCCCCCTCCCCAGTATCCACGTGGCTCATTTCCTCCCCCCTTTTGGGTCTCTGCTCAAATGTCACTCACTTGGAGACATCTTCCTCCTGACCTTTCGTCTTGAAGAGCATCCTACTCCCATCACACTCTGAGCTCTTGTTCCTCATTCTGACTTACCCTCCCCATCGTACCCCTCCCCATTCCGTACCTGCTGCCCATCTTCCTCATCAGAACTCATGCTCCTTGAGGATGGGACCTTGTCCGCTAGATCAACTGCTGAAGTCCCGGCTTCTCCAATAGGGCCTGGCCACCTCAGATGCTCAGAAACCTGTTGACTGAATGAGGACAGAGTCTGTGCCCGTATTGGTCACCAATGTGAATGCAGAGCCCACAGGATGTTAAAGAAGGCTGTTGAGCTATGATTAATGACTTCTCAGATGGTGTCCTCTCTTATAGGTGTGAGATGGGGACAAATGGAAATCAGAAATAATCAAGTAAGATGCATACACTAGGTGTCTGCCTGGGCTCAACACTGCATGGGGCTAAGAGCTTGGCTTGGGATCAGACTGACCTGGATTCAAATATCTGCTGTGGGATTTCATGAAAAAGCCACACACTGGCTTTGGGACCTTTAGTAACTGTTCACTCCTCCAGGCATCAGTTTGCTTGTGTAGACAGTGAGGATAAGGGCATCCCCTCCTGGCCAGGTTGTTGGGAGGAGAACGGGAGCTGATGCCGACAAATGATTGGTCCACCCTACTGAGGCGGATCTGCCTCCAATCTGGGCCTCCATGAGATGCTGCCTGCCCCCTCAAAGCAGATGCATGCAGGGCCTGGTGTCCCCCTGTTTCCTTGACCCAGTGTGGTTTGAGTAGGTTGGGTGATGGTGGGAATGAGGGTGCTTAGAAGGAATGGAGCTACACTTTCAGCCTAGGCAAGTCCCACCCAGAACATCAGTCCAGAACTTCCCAGGGATGAGCAGAGAAGGGGGGCTGGTTGAACTCAGGGTTCAAGGTCATCAGGCAGTTCACTTGGTGGGGGAACCTGAATGGTGCCTGTTGCCACTTTCTTTCACAGGGGGATCACCTGGCCAATGCCATCTCAGTGTGGTCAGAGAGAGGCCCCATGGTTCTCTGAGCTTCCAAACAGCAGCCTGGGGCTGTGTGGGCCTCCAGCCTGGGACCTGACCTCTGCTGTCTCCTAGAGGTTCCCTAGGAACCGTGTCCATTTGGGCTTTGTATGCATAGTTCACAGCAGGATGTGACCTGAGACACCTTTCCACATTTCCATGTCTAGCATTTCTCCCTGCAGTTTGACCCAAGACCCTGAATCACCATCATACCTTTACACCAGTGGCTGCAAGAGAATATTGTTACAAATACTATTCTTAGGGTGTCCCTTAACCAGGAAGGAACCCTTTCGTTCCTACTCCTGAAGCTGAGAGTCTGAGAGCATCATTCCCTTCCCCTCCCTCCAACCTTGCCTCCCCTCCTCCAGTCTTCCTCAGAGCAGATGCTGAGATGGGAACCTGGGAACACAGGTCAAGCCCCTGGGTGACACTTTCAACAAGGAGTCATTTTTACCACACCCCTTGGCTACCACGCTCCCCGCTGCCTTCCCAAGTCCCCATGAGCTGGGAGGAGGAGGATGTCACAGGGAACTTTTAACCTTTCCTACTAAAAATTGTTGGGCTTCCCAGGTGGCTCAGTGGGTAAAGAAACTGCCTTCAATGCAGGAGACACAGGAGAGGTGGCAAGTTTCCCTGAAGGAGGGCATGGCAACCCACTACAGCATTCTTGCCTGGAGAATCCCACGGACAGAGGAGCCTGGCGGGCTACGCTCCAGGGAATCGTGAGGAGTCGGACACGACTGAAGGGCCTGAGCATGCATGCACACTTTAAAAATTGTTGGGGGATGAGACGATCATATGAATAAATACAGGAATTGGAGAAAATGTGTCTTATTTAGCCCCGGGAAAGGAACAAACAAACAAAGGGAAGGGAGCCCGAGAGGAGTCCAGCAGCTTCCTGAGGGTGACTCACCATCGGGAACATCTGATGGAAAGACTCTTTGTCCTGCAGACTGGCATCGGGCAGAACATTCCACCGAGGTGGGCTCAGGCCTGGGCAAGCTGCACTTCTGGGCAATTTCTTTGCTGGCAGAGTCTTTCCTTAGGAGACTGGGCCCTTCCCCTCCATCCAGTGTGGAGCCCTGCCTGGGACACAGCTATTGATATAACACAGTGGTTAAGAGTATAGGCTCTGAAGTCGGGATTCCTGGGTTCAAATCATTCTTCTGCCATTGAGTAACTGCAAGCCCTTGGAGGAGTTTGTTAATGTGTCTGGGCCTCAGTGATCCATCTATACAATGGAGATACCATCGTGAGCATGGAGCGAGTTATTACTAGTACATGGTTCAAACAGTTTCCAGCAACATTAATTGCTCAGTAAATGTCAGGTAGCATTATTTTACCGTGAATTTAACCCTTCAACAACAAATTGCCTTTCTACCTTACATTCCCACCTGTGAACTAGGACTTTTCAGAACCTCACAGAGTTTTAGTCTGCTGCTGGCCACCAGTGGTAGGAATTCTCCAAGGTCTCCTCAAGGACAGGCCCGGGGTCAAGTAAGGACTCTGTCTTTGCTTACTGGCCTTGGTTCAAGGACACTCCTTTGGGTTTGGTAGGGCATCCCCACCCATGGGTCAAGGGGCCATAGCACAAGTCCATGTGACCCCTCAGGAACACCTGTGTTGTGCAGACATGGGTGGAAATGAGAAAGGACCCTGGGGAGCAGACAGAAGAGCCCTCAGGAACCCCACTGGGGCACAAGCCCAGGGAACAGGACTTATGAGCTATCAAACTCCTACAGAGTTCCTGAAGCCTCTCCCACTGCGTCACTTACTGGACAATGCAATGGATGAAGAAATATACCCTCCTGGTTCCTATTAGCGTGGGGTGTCTTTGTCCCCTTGGAGGACTTCCCGGGAACCATATCAGAAGCAAAAAGAATAGCTGCTTGTTTAAAATCTGTTCCTGAAAAAAGTTAGGTGATAGGCTAAAAAGATAATTCCCGTACATTCCATGCTTATTACATGTCAAGCACTGGACCAAATCTTCATATACATCATTTCATTTGATAACCACATCAGCACTGTGAACTAGGTCCTCTGTTATCATCTCCATCTTATAGAGGAGGGAACCAAGGTTCAGAGAGGTTAAGTATCTTGTCCAAGGTCACACAGCTAGGAAGTGGTGAGGCTGAGGTTCAATGCCAGGTCTGTTTGACCTTTGAGCCTGAGTGACTTTATTTCACATTAGGAAATGGAGTCTCCTAATAAAGGAATTGTCCCTCTGACCTCTCTTCTGATTACTGGAGTATTTCAGTTAAATATATACTTTCTTTCTTAGCAATGGGGACATTCAGGGTCCTGTGTATGAGACTTACTGTTCCGTATTACCAAAGAACACTTTTTTCCTCCTCATTTTGGGTGATATTGTGAAAAGGACACTTGACCCAGATACGCAGTATCTTTTGGAATAAACCGGATTGCCGCAAATGCCTCTTAATTAAGCCGTGACCTTTACCCAGTTTATCTTCCTCCTGAATGAATGCTCTCATTTTCTGCCCAAACTGCTTTGAGTAAAAACGAGGCTGGACCTGTAAAGCATTAACCTTTTTCTCTCTTCCTTTCTAATATCTGCTGCTCTAGCTCTGGTTCCCTTCTCTCATTTCCAGTTGCCCACAGGAAATTGCCACTGGCAGTCCTGAAGGCCCCTCTGACTCCACCCCTCACCCCGAAAAAGCACCTCCTCTCCTCTGAGCCCACCCCCACTCCCGCTGGAGGTGCCATTGTGCTCCCAGCCTGCAGAGTTCAAGATCAGTGAAGCAGCTTTGCTGGCAACACTTCCTTCATTCCTGATGTAGCCCGAGTCGCCAAGCCCACAAAAGCTGCCTTCCCAGCATCCCGGGCGTTTGTCTCCTTCAGCACCTTGTCCTGATTTCCAGACTTCCTCACCTCCTCTCAGGACTCAGGCCCACTCACAATCTGCCTGGCATGAGCTGCCAGAGAGGCCTTGCCTCCAAGGGCCATGATCACATACACTTGTCCAGCCACCTTCAGAGTCCCTTTGCCAAATGCGGCAGTCTGCTCAGGGTCCCAGAGAGCAGACCCTCCGTGCCCCCTCTTTCCTATCAGTTCTATCTTCTCACTCATAATTGAGCTCACTTCACGCCCTCTGGCGAAGATGCCCTTCCCCTCCCTCTCTAGGTCTTCAACCACCCCTGTGTCAAGTCTTGGAAAAGTAAGTTAGACTCCATTTCCCACTCAGCTTAATTGTTGTAACTTCCTGGAGCTCTAGAACCCTGGGGTCATATAGTTGGTCTATGTGAGAGAGAGAGAAGAGTGTGCACGAGCTATGATTGATTAGCAATGTCTGCCATGAGTGTGAAAGCCCAAACGATTGATTAGTGATGTCTGCCATAAGAAGGAAGGGCGAAATTGAAACCAGTGGACTCTGGCTAGGCTTTCACGGTGGTCCAGCAGTAAAGAATCTACCTACAATGCAGGAGACACAGGTTTGATCCCTGGGTTGGGAAGATCCCCTGGAGGAGGGCATGGCAAACCGTTATTCCAGGATTCTTGCCTGGAGAATCCCATGGACAGAGGAGCCTGGTAGGCTGTAGTCCATGGGGTCCTAAAGAGTGGGACTGAAGCAACTTGGCACACACAGACTCTGGCTGGAGCCAGATGATAGCCTGCCTGTTGCATGCAGCCTTGCGTCAAGGCAACCCTATGCGTCATCTTGTGATCGATGCACTATCATATTAATAAACACCGTATTACAAAGGGCTCTGAGAATTAAAAACACTAAGGAGATCTGCCCTTGAGAAGGCTATGATTAGGAGTATATTTATCCCACTCTTTATTACAACCCACCCTGTTCTCTATCTGCATGAGACAATTAAAAATCTTACCTATAACAATAATGGCTAACACTTACAGGAATTACTCTGTGCTGGGCACCACACTGAGGTCTTGGCACACATCGTCTCAATTAATCATCTTGACTCTGTGAAGGAGGAACTCTTACTAGGCCCATTTTGCAGACAAGGAAATGTCTAAAGTGGTGAAGTAACTTGTTCAAGGTCACCTAGGCAGTAAGTGGTGGGACCAGGATATACACCCAGGGCTGTCTGATTCCGAAGCTTGACTGTTAGGTTGACATACAGGTATTTTTATGATTTTTTATTAGTGTACAGTGACCCATTGCGTCACCCTGAACTGCTCACTTTTGGTGACGGTATTATGAATAGACTGTCGGGTCTTTGAGGGCAGAAACCTGCCACACACACTGTGTCATTTCCTTTCCCTCAACAGCCAGTTACTTGACACAGTGCTAAACCAGAGCTGGTGGGCACTTGGAGTCTCTGATGCTCACTTTAAGGCCAGTCAAGCCATTGGAAGTGCTTCCCTGATAGCTCAGTTGGTAAAGAATCCTCCTGCAATGCAGGAGACCCCGGTTCGATTCCTGGGTTGGGAAAATTCGCTGGAGAAGGTATTATAGACTACCCACTCCAGTATTCTTGGGCTTCCTTGTGGCTCAGCTGGTAAAGAATCCGCCTGCAATGCGGGAGACCTCACTTCGATCCCTGGGTTGGGAAGATCCCCTGGAGAAGAGAAAGGTTACCCACTCCAGTGTTCTGGCCTGGAGAATGCCGTGGACTGTATACCCCATGGGGTCCAAAATAGTTGGACACAATGGAGTGACTTTCACTTTTTACTTTCACAAGCCCTATTAGTTATCTATCTAGCATTATCTTAACATGTTTTAAAGCCATTGGACGGAGGATCACAGATACATACAGGGTATGTGTGACTGGATCAAAAAGGCTCAGGGATCCGAGAAACAGTGTTACAGGAAACAAAAATCTCTCCTTCTCTGTGGCCGCGGTACAATCTTTCTCAGATGTGACAGCAACATTTTGGCCACAAGAGGGCAGTAAAGACAAGGCTACCAGGACCAAATCACACGATATTCCATCCAGGCCTCAGAAGCAAGTGGAGACCTTGGCTGCAATCGTTTCTTCTATTGGTATTACAGCCACTGTCATAAATCTTCAGCCGAGATGTACTGCAACGGCTGATGCAAAGAGCTAACTTAGGGGTTCTTTGCAATTTCCAACAGAAACTAAGCTAAATGGGTTTGTATTCATGAATGTATTCATGCCACCTTATTTATTGAGCACCTACTGTATTCCAAGTACTGTGCTGCTGCTGAGGATGACAGAGAAGTAAACTGAGAATTCTCCTGAAGGCTCCTAAAAGGCACCTGCAACCTCAGAGGAGGCACTTGCTGTCTTCCTGGAAGGGCCTGGGATGAATGGCATCGCAGGAGGTGACATGGCAGTTGGGCCTTAAAGGAAGTCTAGGATTCCCCCATATAGAGAAGGCTGGGGAGAGGGCATCTCAGGCAAAAGGAACAGGAGAATGGGGACTGCACAAGTCCCTGACCGGGAAGTGAATTTTTTTTTACTACTTTCCAGGGGTTGGAATTTGATGGTTATCTTTATATGAAGATTCCTGAGATTCTCCTGTCTCTTTTGGTCAGGTTTGTAAACACAGACAGGAGTGGAGCTACAAGCTCCAGTTCAAGGAGGGAGTGGGAACCATTTTTTCTAGAAAGTTCCTATGGTTATATTCTTCCTGAGCGCATTTGTGGGAGCTCCCAGCAAAGGCTTCACGGATCTTCCTCTGGAACAAACCCAAAGGGACAAGGTGGGAACCCCTTGGTGCACGTCCCACCCACACTCAGTTAGAGACGGCTGAGGGCCCAGCTCTCAACTTGGAAAAGCGGCCACAGTCCAGTCCCAGAGCAGCTGGATTTCCCAATCTGTTCTTCCTCCGTGAGCTCTTTTTCCAAAATGGTCTTTCTAGCCCTCCCCCCTTTTCTCCTGCTTTAGGCAGATAACAGCTGCCCTGGCAGTTGATCTGAGCCTCTGGGTATAAGGTAGGGTAGGAGGTCATGAGGACTCTGAGGTTAGCCCTGAGCTCAAATCTAGGTCATGTCCTCGCCATGGCTATGTGAGCTTGGACTTGAGGCTCAGCCTTTCTGGGCCTCCATTTCTTTATCTGAGAAATGAGGTTCAGAGTCCTTTCCTCACAGTCTTATGCTGAGCAGTCGCAGAGGTAAATGTGAGCTGCAGTCCCAAGTGAGGACCTGGGCTCTGGACCCCAGGATGCCTGAGCATCTTGAAGGCAGTGACTGGGCATGTCAGGGTGTCAGGAACACCTGGGCCAGGACCATAGCTTAATCTGCCCAGGGACCCTCCTGGGGCAAGATGGGTGCCCTCCCTCTTGCAGCCGGGGGGAGCTCAGTGAGGAAAGCACGCCCAGAAACTGTAGGGGAAGCCTGTACGGTTGTCTCCCCCAGTGCTGACCCTTGGTCCAGGGAAGACGGGAGCTGAGAGGGGCTAAAATGGATGCTGGAGGGAGGGTGATGGGGGAGCTGATGCCAGGGGCAGTCAAGGCCCCCACAACCCAGAGTTGTTCCTTCTCAAGGGGATCCCAAGAGAGGGCAGGGCTGGGTGGGAGTAGGGATTGTGTCAATCACAGTGTCAGGACTGTACCCATGACAAGAAAAGGGGACCTTAACTCAGAAACTAGAAACCCAAGAGCACAGGGGGTGTCAGGGCCTGCGGAGAATGTAAGAGTTCTGAGGCAATGGAGAGAAAGGTCCTGTGTGTCTTTCATCATCACCATCATCACCATAGCAATATTACCACTAGTAGTAATAAAGGAGTAACTTGAATTTACAGAGCTCCTACCATACTTCAGGTACTTTCCATACAGGAAATCCTCACAACAGTTATTTCCACGTATTTGTCATTATTACTCACATTTGCAGATGAAGACTCTGAGGCTCAGAGAGTCTAAGGAACTTTCCAACTTGCTAAAAAAAAAAAAGCAGCAAAAGCCAGGATTCCAATCCCAGTGTACCTGACTTCAAAGTTCAGCCTCTTTCCACTTCCCAACTGTTTCTCTGAAAAAATGAGTCACTCTTGATTCAAAGGACAAAGACCCATGCAAATATCCTTTAACAATTTGCTTACTCTGAGTTACAATGCATGGAACTCAAAGGCAGATTGAGAAAATCAGCCAATGTTTAAGGGATGAACAGTGAAAAAACCAGAAGCCTGGGTGCAAAAAAAAAAAAAAAAAAGAATGAGCTGTGGGAGGTACTCCACAGACCTGAAGGCCAGCCAGTCCTGTGCCCTTCTGTTCTCTTACCCCCTCGCATCCTAGCACCCAGCTGACTGGGCCAGATTTTGCAATGACCCTTCTCCATCTTCAGACTTGCCTGGGGAGGGAACATTCTGCTCTCTGAAGGGCTGGGACTTCCAGCTCCCGCCCCACTGGAAGCCAGCGACTGAAAGCCAGGCAGAGCCTGTTTCAAGTTCAAAGACTGGCTGTGTGGCCTCCTCCAGCATGTCTCCTAATCTCTCTGGGCCTCAGTTGTCTTGTCTGTGAGATGGGCTAATACCTGACTTGTGCACGTGTAAGATGCCCTCAGTTATAAGATGCACCGTGATCTTATGTACCACTGCAGAAAGGTTTCTAAAAGTGCTGCCAATTAAACTCTGAGTCAATACTGAGATGGCATGAACACTCAGAAACATCCAAATTGTGGTGATACAAAAATATGCAATGGATGTTTGTTTTAGAATTGATGACAGAGGGCGATGGTCCCTGCATCCAACTCTCAGCACAGTGCCTGGCATGAAGCCATCATCCTGTGAATGGAAGCCAGATGGGGCTGCATTTTCTGTATTGTCTCTTGTTTATAGTGTCCCCGCCAGAAGGCCCTCCACCCTCAGGGGTATCTTCCCAGTGCCCCGCCCTGGTGAGCGCCCCTGGACACCTCCCCCCTTCACTCCCTGCTTCTCCCTCCCTGCTTCCTCCCCTCTCAGGAGCAGCTTCTCCCCAGGCGAGAATGTGTGCTCCAGTCCCTTCAGAAATGGAGAGGGAAAAAAATATGATTTTAAAAGTTCTCGGGAAGCTTTCTTTTTCTCTATTTTCGGTGAGCCTGTCAGACTCCTACCTGTTCTTTGAAAGTTAGAACATTAGCTGGGTCAGCAGGGGAGCCCAATGCATTGCAGAGCTTCTGCACTTGGGCAAAACTTTTCTTCCTGCTGTGGCGAGACTGTGTCTTTGGTTCCATCCCCAGTTCTCCTCCACTGGCTCTCTGGATAGTGGGGCTGATTCATGTCTTGAAAGGCATTCACAGTCTGCCTGAAGGGGCGGAAGTTGAGTTGGGCAGTTCTCCAGCTCCTTGCAGCCTGCAGAGCTGCAAATAAGGACCCACCAAGCCTATACCCTGTCCTCGGGGCTTACACTGGAGCCGGTGGTTCGTCCACTGGCCCCTCACACGCCCGACTCCTCCTAACTTTGATCTATCGACTCTGGACCCCTTGCTTCCCCTTGGCCAGAAATCAGGCAGGAGGGAGGGGCAATGATCTGCAGGGATGCTCCTGCAAAGGAGGGACACCCACTCGCTCAGTCTTGTCACCTGAGCTTTGCCAATAGCGTTCATCTGGGCCTCGCCCACAGGTGCGTGTCCCCTGTGGGTCCCACACACACCTCAGAGTTGGGAGATGCCCATCTGCCTCTCGAGAGCCTTTGGTTTCTTTCTCCGGAGACCACCATGGGCGAGGGGTTACTACATGTTGAGCTATGCTCCCTGTGTGTGGATGGACAGAGACGTTTTCCTACTGCCCTGGAAACACTGTTCAAGAGACATGGAATGTTCTAGAGCCACAATTAACAGCTCTTAAGCCATGAAGATCCCAGACAGGGGAGTTGTAGGTGTCTCATTTTTTAAAAAAACGAGCCGTATTTTTGCTTTTTGTTTGCCCAGTGATGTTCCTTCTTTAGGAGACAAGGAGGAAGAAGTGGGTTTATATAAAAGAAGGCTGACGCCAAGTCCCCGAGCAGTTGAGGAATCCAGGAGGGCTCTCAACACTCAGCTAGAGCAGCCAGCCTGTGGTCCTGGAAGCAGGCCTGGCTGTGAAAGTGAAAGTCACTCAGTCCTGTCCCGCTCTTTGCGACCTCATGGACTGAACAGTCCCTGGAATTCTCCAGGCCAGAATACAAGAGTGGGTAGCCTTTCCCTTCTCCAGGGGATCTTCCCAACCCAGGGATTGTACCCAGGTCTCCCACATTGCAGGCTGATTCCTTACCAGCTGAGCCACAAGAGAAGTCCTGCTGAGGGGGCTAGAAAGGCAAGAACTGGCTGACTTCAAATGCTGAAGACTGAGAGGGAGTCAATGGAGAAATTATGGCTTAAAATTAGAAGAGACTGAGATACAGAGAATGAACTTTTCCTTACCTGTCACTTGGGTCTTAGGGTACAGGTCAAATAGCCTTCTTGTCATTCTGAAATCCCCAAACCTCTGAAAACAGAAAGCCTCAACTTTTTTCCCTAAATTTTTGGCACAAAAACTCAGTGAGTGGTGAAGTCTGACCCTCATTAATAACAAGTAATGTATAACTTGTTTGTTCCACCAAAGGTGAAAATAGCCATGTGTTTGATCAAAGTGTGGTACTGCTGATCCTATGGGGGCATAATGAACTATATACCCGTATTATTCTTTTTCTAAAATCTGAGAGGAAAAGGCTTAATTCTGAAACACAGCAGACCCCAAGAATTTTTGGCTAAGGGCCTGAGGACCTGCAATACCTTCTGCAAAAGATTATTCTAGAAATCAAATAAGATAACACAGGTAAAGCACTTAACAAAGAATTTGGCATCTAGTAGGAAATTCACTGGCCCCTGGCCCCAAATGGTATCCATAGCATGTTTGGACCTTGGACAGAAAGAGAGCTGAACATCCTTTTGAAAAGGGACCTTTTCCTTGAGGGAACAATAGGGACTTCCTTTAACACCAGGATCCCCCTCGATCCCCCAAATCATATTCCTCCCAGTGAACCAAGGTAACCATCCCACTAAGTCAGTTTCCAGAAAGAACATTGTATTATACATGGCTTTCTCCCCCAGCTGCTTTAAGTTGCAATACTCCCTGTTGGTTATGAAGTTGAAAAATACATTCACATCTGTCCTTGATCTGGTAAGTCAAGAACGTGAAAACTCAGAAACACAAAGACATTCTTCCACGCTCCTTCGAACAGGGCAGTTTCCATCAACTGTGCGGGCGAGTAAGAACTGCTTTACATATGTTTTTGATGCTGAAACTATAACATTTGACTTTCTTCTCCTGCCCCAAAGTGTTAACCAAATAAATAAGAATTAGATGATGTTTGCGTAAACTTCGCTACATGACCTAAGATTCTTGTTTCTCTTCTGACTTCGGCATAAGGCTTAGCTACTTAATCCTTACACTTTAAAGCACATGTCCTACTTATTTATTTATTTTATCAAATCCATTTATGTGGCAAATAGCCTCTTCCCCTGCAAATATACAAGCAAGGAGGTTGTTTTGTAGTCTTACCAGAGTGGAATGAACACTGGAGCTTTGTGGCTGTCTAGGGGTGGGGCCACTTCACTTATTATCTGATCAGTATGGGTTCTTTTCTGTCTTCATAGCCTTGGCCCCCTGACTTCTAGCCACTGGCCACCAGGGGGAATGGGCATAGGGTGACCAATGGACTTCACTTGTCTGAGACTGAAAGATTTTCTAGGCATGGAACTTTCAGCTGTAAAACTGAAAAATTCTGGATAAACAGGGACCAAGTGGTTTCCTGGGCATGGGCGAGAGGATGGGTGTGGCAAAGAAAGCCACCTCTTCCCCTGGGTTGGAATACCGGTGTCGTCTTTATTTCTGAAGAGGTGCATGAACACCTGGTCACACAAGCAGGGGATGGAAGGCAATGGAAGCTTCAGGGTGCAAGGACTTTGGCAGAAAGCCACTGTGAGTTGTGCAGGAGCAGGGACCCAGCCCAGCCTCACCCCAACAGGTACCAGCCGTGAGGGTCCATGGGACAGGACACATCTAAGGAGAGCTTGGAGAAGACCTGGGGTGTCACAAGGAGGAGAAGCCCACAGGACATCTCTCTCCCACAATGCCAGGAGGGAACAAAAGTTCTCCCACCACAAACAAAAAAACAAATGACAACTGTGAACGATGACGCTGCCTCCCAGAAGAAGGCTGAAGAATGGGGTAAGGAAAGTCCAGAGCAAACTTCAGATCACATTCTGAAAAGGCAAAAGTTCATCCCCAGAAGTTCATCTCAGACTGTTTTAAATTGCAGACATTAAGAACGTCCAGTATGAGGTTTTTATTTCTAGTGGTGAGAAAGATCTCTGTGCTAGATCAAGTTGACATTATTTAGAGGGGAAAGGTTACATTCTTAAGTCTTAGAGAATAAGTGTGGAAGCCCCTCCCCCATTGGCTTGATCATTATGACAACTTCTGTTACTTTTAAGATAAGGTCCAGATCTCTACCACAGATGCTGGGTGACATTGTCCCTGCTTTGTCCCTTTCCAATCACATCTGGTACCATCGCCTCCCCTCCCTCTGCATGCCCAGCACACTAGCCTGCTTCCTTCCCATCCCCCACTCCCCAATTTCGTCCTGTTTCAGGGCCTTTGCACCCCTCCTGATCCTTCTACCTGAATACCTCCCCTACTTCTTTTCCTAGATCACTCTAATTTTCCCTCTTCATCCCACATTAAATGTCTTTTCCGTGGGGATGCAATTTATGACCTCTGAAATTAAGCATTTCTGCATCCCCAGTACCTGGCACAATGTGGAACACAAGGTTGGTACTTAAAAAATATTTATCAGACTGACATAAGTTAAGAACTCCCAATAGTTCATTCCTCCTTCCAAGGGATGTATAAACTGGCAAAAACTTCATCAGAATCAATTTTTTTTTGAATTCTGGAAATTAATCAAAAACACGAAACAATAAAGAGAATTGTGGTTGGTTGTTTTGATCGGTCAGGTGGCTTCCTGGAGGAGTAGTTTAAAGGGCTTGCCATTATCTTGCCTAACTTAGAACTCTCCCAGTGCTGAGATGGTTATCCAAAGGGCATTTGTCAAAGATACATAAGGACATGTACTAGTTCCTGCTAGTTGGACAGTGTATAACAGCTGGGGCAAACAATAGACTTTCCAAAAATTTGAGAAGAAAAGCTGGAGGATAAGATACTTTGAGAAATAAGGACTTTGAAAAGCTCTGGCATTTTCTTGAGAGTATTGAAGGCCACAGGCATACCAAGTGGTGGATCCATGCTCAGAAAAGAACTGAGACGTCTCTAAGGTCTTATAGTTGGCTGACCTTAAATTGTTGCACAAACAGGAAGAAAAGGTTAAGGCAGAGTTGTCAGCTGCTTACCTGAGTGTTGAAGGCATGACCCGATAGGTATCAGAACTCATCTACAAAGACTGAGAGTTTGTGTATTTTTTTTGTTCTAGACATCTAAGGACATCTCTTTCTACTCTCTGGCTGATTACTAAGCCAGCGAAATAGAGACTTCAGTGATCACAATTGACAAAGAATACAGACTTTACAAAATTAATTCAGAAAAGTCATTAAACAACTACAACACATATAAATCTATAAACTGTGAGAAGGAAGATAATATAATTTCCAGAATTGCCACATTAAAATGTTCAATGTCCGGTTTTCAACAAAAAAAAAATTATGAGGTATGCAAAGAAACAAAATGTATGGTTCATGCTCAGAAAGAAAAACAATCAATAGAAACTGTCCCTGAGAACATCTAGATGCTTGGTTTACTAGACCAAGACTCGATATCAAATATTTTAAATATGTTCAGAAAGCTAAAGAAAATCATGAGAATGATGTATCACCAAATAGAGAATATCAATTAAGAGACAGAAATTATAAAAGGGAATCAAATGGAAGTTCTCAAGTTGAAAATTACAATATTAGAAATTAATAATTCACTTGTTTTTTAGTCGTTAAGATGTGTTCAACTCTTTGCGACCTCTTGGACTGTAGCCAGGCAGTCTCCTCTCTCCGTGGGATTTCCTAGGCAAGAATACTGGAATGGGTTACCATTTCTTTCTCCAGGGGATCTTCCTGACCCAGGGATCAAACCCACACCTCTGCATTGGCAGGCAGACTCTTTACTGCTGAGCCACCAAGAAAGTGAGCCATATATTATCATTGTGTTATATTTAAAATATCAGAAGGATTGTGGAAGATGTGTGTGTATGTGTGTGTATCTGGTGGGCTTAAAAAAAAATTCACTAGGTAGGCTCACTAGCACAGTTAAGCAGAGAGAAGAAAGAATGAGAAAATTTGAAAATGGATTAACTATCCAATATGAGGTGCAGAAAGAAAAAATAAGGAGGGAAAATTAACAACCTAAGAGACCCATAGGACACCATCAAGAATACCAACATATATATAATGGGAGTTTCAGGAATGAAGGGAGAGAAAAGGAGGGAGGTGGAATATTTGAAGAAATAATGACTCAGAATTTTTAAATGTTGATGAAAATTTTAATCTACTCACCCAAGAAGCTCAACAAACTCCAAGAAGGATAAATACAAAAGAGATTCACACAGAGATAAAGTGAAATCAAACTCTATAATTTAAGATGAAAAAGCTTTCTTGAAAGTGGTAAGAGAGATGTGACTTGCCCTGTACAAGTGATCCTCAATAAGATTAATAGCTAATTTCTCTTCAGAAACCGTGGAGGCCATAAAGCAGTGGGATGACATATTCAAAACGTTGAAATGAAAAAAAAAAAACACCAACCAAGAGTTTTATATCTTACAAAACTATTCTTCAAATTTAAAGGAGAAATTAGGACATTCTCAGATGAACAAAAATGAAAAGAATTAGTAGCTGGTTGATCTTCCTTACAAGAAATGCTAAAGCAAGTCTTTCAGGCTTAAATGTCTTTCAGAAATAACTCAAATTCACCTAAAGAAATAAAGGACATTGTTAAAGGTAACTACATAGATAAATATAAAACACAGCATTAGTTTCTTTTTGGCTTGTTTCCTTTTTCCTCTATGCTTTAAAAGACATCTTCCTAAAACAGTAATTATAAATCTATGTTGACGGGCACAGAAAGCATAAAGATGTAATTTGTGACAATAACCACATGAAGAGGGGACAGGCTTATAGGAGCAGTTTTTGAACACTATTGAAACTAAGTTGGTATTAATCTGAACTAGATTGTTATAAATTAAGATGTTAATTGTAATATCCAGAGCAATCACTAAGAAAATAAAAATACATGGCAAAAGCAACAAGGGAATTAAAGTAGTACCCTATAAAATATCTATTTAACACAAAGAAAGTAGTAGTGGTGAAATTGAAGCCCAAAAAAAGAAGAAAAAAGATATGACCTGCAGAATAGCAAAATGAAATGACTAAACCTTTCCTTATAAGTAATTACATTAAAAGAAAATGAATTAAACTCTACTCAAATGGCAGGAACAGGTAGAATGGATTAAAAAGAACATGATCCAACTATGCTCCATCTACAAGAGACTCACTTTAGGTGCTGCTGTGGTTTAAATTTCAAGGGAAAGACAGTGACTGGGGCTGCCTATTCAAGTCTATTTCTGTCAAACATATCCCTTCTTCTCTGACAACTTGGGAGAGTGGAATTCAGGGAAATTATTGATATTCTGCCAAAAACCTAGAAACCACTTTCTGCTAGGCTAGATCAAAAATGAAAATAACTCATAAATGGAAACTTTGAAGGTTATTCTCAGCCAGTTGATAGTGGGCAATGACTATCACCTGCATCTTCTACTTTTAATACTTAATCACATCCTTCAGTAATATCCATGGGCTGTATGTGTGGCCTTTTTGTAGCCAAGAAGGGGCTGATACTCTTATACATCTCCCAAGGGCATCTCCCTTACAATGTGGCTTGAGAGGAGATTTGGGCCACCTGGTCTATGTGAGGGTTTGAACTGAAATTTGATTAAACATTTTTTTTTTTTTAAGCACTAATCTTTATGACGTTTTGAGGCTGCCGTGTGAATGAATCCAAGACCCCTGTCTCATGGAGCTTCTTGGTTAAGGTGGGAGGTGGAGGGAAGGGAGTGAGGCTGGGGGAGGAGAACTTGTCACTACTTTATACAAGGTATTCCGGGACTCAGTAGGTACCTCTGAGCAGAGGCCTGACGCAAGTGAGTGGGAGCCATGGAGATATCTGAGGGGAGATGGTTCCAGGCAGAGGGAAGAGTGAGTGGGCAGGTCTTGGGGTAGGAGCTAGTCCTGTTTGAGGAATGGCAGGAAAGCCGTGTGTATGGATCAGAGTGAGCAAGAGGTAGAGTGGTAGACGATGAGATCAATGAAGACCAGACCACAGAGAGTTTTATGGGCAAGTCTAAAATGATTGAACTTGAACTTGTATCATGGTGTAGGCTGGGGCTCTTTCTTGAGGGCTAAAAGATAATTGGGGTCTAGAAAGAGGACCAGACTCAATGAACCTGGCTGCCACAAAATCATTTGCCACCTGGATATGAAACCCCTTGTGTGCATGGAGGGTCTATCCTAGACTAAGGCCGGGCAAGTCCTGGTCTATGTGTCAGATGCTCCAAAGGGAAAGAGCAGGGCAGCAGCTGGGCTACCCCAGCTTAACCTGATTCCCTGGTCATTCCAAAATCATGAGGAAGCAAGCCAACCTTGAGAGCGGGCGCTAGAGCAAGCTGTCCATCGAAAACAAGCCACTCTCCCCCCGCCCGGTGTGTCTTCCTCCTGCTCCCATCTCCCTCCTTCCAGAAGGTTCCTTCTGGGCTTGTGCTGTCTCTGTATGCCCATGCGTGGCACATCATTATACAGCCTTTCTGACTCTGTTGAACGTTCCTGGCACAGCAATACGAGAGAGAAGAGCCACAGACTGAAGACCCATTCAAAGTCTTGGGGCATGGCTGCTGAGTCACTTAAAAACAAAACAAAACAGGCTTTTAACAAGCCTTTGTATCAGGATGTAGGTGGGGTCTCTTTCTTGAGGGCTAGAAGATATTTGGGGTCTAGAAACAGGACCTCATTCAACTTCCACACTTGAAAATTCCCTTCATTTTGAATCGATCACCCTGAAATCCTAGTGCTCCCAGCATCCATCCAGGACTGCCCTCTACTGATTCCACCCTGGTCCACAGAGGGTTAATTCACATTTGCCTGTGCTCCCCTAACCGGTGAAAAACTGGAAGCATTTCTGCTTTATTTCTGTTCCTCGATTTAATGGTTTTCCTAAGTCGCTCATTTTTCAAGAAGTAATTCCTTTGTCCTTTAGGAAGGATAAAGTCGCTTTTTATCTCATTGTGCTTATCCCAAACCCTTATCACCAAGGGCTTTGTAAGTTACGCCTGGCTATTCCTTAGCTTCTGGGTATAATTAGTGCCCATTGTAATCATACAACTGACCAATCATGGGCGCCCTCAAGGGGGCCAAGGCTGGAAGGGAGACTATTCATAAAATCATTCTTAATATAGTCTTATCTTGCCAGGGAAAAAAAGCCATCTGTGTGGCATCCCACAACCCAGCGCCATGCAGGTTCTCCAGCTCTCCTTGCGGTGACAACTCTCGCCAAAGTGTGCAGCCAATGGGCTTCAAAAGAGTCACACACAGGAAGTGACCAGAATGCTCATGGAGTTTGTCAAAGGACAGTTGCCAGGATGCTGTTAGTGGACAAATGCACCTCACAACTCAGAAAACAGGAAAGAATGAGAACAGAAAAGAGGCAGGCTCTTCTGCATCACTCACCCATGCCAGCCTTGCAGAAAGCTGTTTCTCTCCCTCCTAAAGACTTTCCTTGAAACTGCTGCTAGAAAGTATTGCCAGGAAAGTTAATGAGTCCCACTCCATCCTTCTCTCCTACTCTCTCCCAAAGAAGCGAAACAGCCTTATTTACATAGGTCAGCATCTGAAGGTAATTAAAAACGTAATCTTATATTTGCAGCAAGCTCTCTCATCTCTAGTAAATTCCCATCACCGAATCATACTAGGTGGCGTGGTGGTAAAGAATTTGCCTCCCCATGTAGGAGACACAAGAGATGTGGGTTTGATCCCTGGGTCGGGAAGACCCCGTGGAGTAGGAAATGGCAACCCACTCCAGCATTCTTGCCTGGAAAATGCATAGACAGAGGAGCCTGACAGGATACAGTCCATGGGATCGTAAAGAGCTGGACATGACTGGGCGAAAGAGCACACATGCAAATCATACTACTGCCCAACATCTGGAGTGCACGCAAAGCTTCTTTTTTCCATCCTCTCACTCAGGTGGTGGACTTAGATCCTCATTGCAATCTGCCCCCGCTGGGTGGGTAGAAAAAGAGCCAATATCCCCCTTTTACAGATAAGAAAACTGAAGTAGAGAGGGATTCCATAACTCATCTATGTTCAGTGAAGCCAGGTGTCCCTGTTTCAAGTGAAGAGTTATTTGGCCCGTATCATGAAGATGATAAGGAATGGTTTGTTCTGGTGCACTGATTGTTTTGCTCAACTCAGTTTCCACATGTGCTAACTTAGGCTCCAAAACGTTCAAAAAAAGAAAGGAAAATGCTACTGAAGAGGATTTTATGTAGAATTTTATGGTGAATTTTGGAGCTAGAAGTTGGCTTAAAGCACATGGAGACCACTTCTCGCATCATGGACAGAAATCTGTGCTCCAGAGGGGGCTGCGTCAGCCAAGTGACACATAAGGAAGGGGTAGTCCCAACCTGGGAGAGGGGGCTCCCAACTCGTAGAAGATGGATCCAGCATCTTCTGATGGATTCAGAAATTACTTCCAAATCTTTCTCCTAGACAACCTTTCTACTCATTGTCAGGGGTTAGCGTTGTGAAAACAGGTGGCTCAGTGAGTTTTCGAACTATTTGGGTTCTAAATGGAGTTTAGTATTGTAAAACCAAATGAACACTAGAGAGTGGCATGATGTAGTGGGCGGAGCACTTTACTGGGAAGAGACACATCTTTTCTGACTTAAGTTCTGTTAATAATTCACTTAGGGAAAGGGTTGGAGGCCTGGGGTCTTGTTCCGCATCTGCCACTAACTGGCTGTCTGATTCCAGTTCCTCTCCGTTTTCTCATCTGTGTAAGAGGGAAGGGAGGCGTTGGATGAGTCGGTTGGGAAGGGCATTTCTGCCTTGAGAAAAATATTGGTTTTAGGGCACATACGTAGTACTGTCTCTCTCCATCCTGCCAGGAGAAGATCATCTTGGAATTAGTGAATAAATTAGAAGGACATGTCTGATTTCAATTGGACCTCCACAGGAACTTGCATTTCACTTACATTGTACTTGTGTTTCGGGGGGTATCAAACCGGGGTGGGTGTGTATGAGAAGGCTTCAGTTCCACAGCTGTTTTTGTTCAAATGTAATGGTACTTGTTCTAATAGGATTTGATCTATACACGTGAACACTGAGCTTTCCTAATAAACATCTTCCGTTCCCACAGTCCAGGGGCTCTTTCTTCCGGCAAAATCCAGGACCGATTTATTGTGGAGGTGACTACCAGGTGACAATGCTGGGAGACCTTCAGAGGTGGGGGTTGGTTGGTGACTCCAAACCTCATCAGGGATCCCGGCTTGCCACGGCCTCTGCATACAGTGACAACAGAAAAGAAGGACATGCACAGAAAGGAGTGGTCAGCGTTTTGCTGACTGCCCTTCCTTGTTCAAGCCCATTAGAGAAGTCCGATCGCAGGTCCATAGAGAGGGCACCTCCACTGCTAATGCCCCACCACTCAGGGAGCAGGACAGGGAGGCAGAGGGGAGGCCTCCCCCTCTTCTTCCACCATCGGAGCCCAAAGCCAGCTTCCATCATGCCTTCTTTTCCAGTCTGCATCTGCACATCAACCCCCATCCCCAGTCCTCGACACACAATACTGAATAAATATGCCTGGCCCGGGTCCATGTGGGAATTCTGGAGAGTTACGATTGTTATTTCCAGGAATGCACAGACACCAGCAAAAATTCATTTCCCAGACGCATGGCTATTTTGAGAACCAAATCTCCTGCTCTGTAGCAATCAAATTGGGGGCTTTTCAAGTCTTGCTTTACAATAGAAACCTGTTCTGCCTTCAGCTGCCTTTTACCTACAAGAATTCAATAAGAGAGAGAGAAGCCATTAGAGTTTTCCTTCCCCATCTCCGCTTTGGCGCGACATATATTCCTGGCCAACTTTCTCGACTCTACATCTTAGTAAATTCTTCCTGACAATAGTTAGTGACAAGCATGTCAGAAGCAACAAACTCCGTCATCTATACGGCTTATCAATAATTTAGTCTCTTCCCCCTCGTGAGAGCCTGTGTGTTTTGCAATAATGAAATATATGATTTTAAAAATAAATAATAGGCTGTTGTCAGCCCGATTGTAGCTGCAAGTTATGAATGTGATTGATTGATTGAACGTTTGACTTCATCCGCTCGAGCAGGATCAAAGAGAGACTCTTCCACCCGCCTAAGGCCACTAGCAATTTATTTAGAGACTGTGTTCGTATCCCAGCAGGTAGCAATATTGGACTGAGGTACACAGAAAATCAGCTCTTTGAAATTTTTTCCAAGTCCGAGGGAAGCAACAAATGAGATTTTTTTTCCTTAGTTCATTAAATCATTAACCACTTAATCACTAAAACAAGACATGATAAGCATTCCCCTTAGCTGGGTTACCCAGGAAAAAAAGAAGTGAGGCTTTGCCGAGATCTAGTGTTGGAAGGTGGGCCCTTTTTACACAACGTGACAGTCTCTAATTTTTTATTTATATGGCGCTGTATTTTTTTTTTTCTTCATCTTAACTAATCAGCATGGCAACAGCCACAATGACATCCAAAAGTGACAGGTGTCTGAATTGCAATGAGGTGTCTACACAACTGCCAGCACGGGGATGGAAAAGACAAAGGTGTGGAGGAGATGTTTGTAAAACAAATACTGCAACGGCCAGCAGCTGGATGGGAAGGGGGGAAAAGAAAAGAAAATGGGGCATAGGAAATTGCTGGAGCTGCGGAATATAGCCCCCCACTTCAGCCAGGGAAGCGATCCTCCTGAGTTTGGGTGCTCAGCTGGCAGGGAAAGGCTGTCCCTTCTTTCTCAAGGGGTCAAGTGGGACTCTTGGTCCCTCACACAACAACTTCTCTGATCTTTTAAAACCCTGCAACCCAGAGCTCTCCCCACAAGCTGGGGAGCTGTATAGCATTCTGATGAGCAGGGCTGGTGAGGAGCCTGCGTCTGGTCCTAACCAGGGTGCAGGGAAGAAAGGAGACAGGATGTGAAGGCCCGAGGACATCCACCCACAGAGGGACAGGCCCATCTTAACAAGAACGGGTTGCGGTCTTCGTTGTTCTAGCAGGGGAATGGAAGAAAGGGAACAGGCTTTCCTTCCCAGCTCCCCTAGTCCTCTGCTGTCTGACCTCAGGCAAGGCAATTTAATAATCATCCAAGTGCTTTTGACTTCATAGGGCCTTTCATCCACGGATCTCAAAGCACTTCACAAATACCAATTCATTAACCTTCACAACCCGCCCTGGGGGACAGAGGGTGGGCACATTTCCCTTGTGGTGGGAACACTCAGCTGGAGGCATGGAGAAAAGCAGTTTTTCCTTCAAGGTCACTTGAAAGTTGACCAGGAAACTCTGGTGTGAGATCCAGAGCAGCTGGCATCAGGAGCCAATGCTGATGATGCTGGAGCCTCAGTTTACCCTTCTTTGTGCCATTGGGCTGGACCCACACCTCTGATGCTCCTCACAGAGAATAGAGGAGCAGCAGCTTCAGGGAGGACAGGGCAAACCACACGGCTTGCTGCTGGCGGTGCACTAGCTGCTTTCACATGCTAGGTCTCATTCATTCCCTGGAGAATCCTGTGAGGTTCTACAAGCCCTATTTCACAGGTGAGAAAATTGTGTCTCAGAGATGCAAAGAATTCACGCAAGAATTCACCTAACTCATAAGTAGTAGAGTGACCATCTGTTTGTAGTAGTAATAATAGTAATAATGATACATAGATATTTGCTTGAGAGGAATCTTGAGAGCCCCTTAAACTGCAAGGAGATCAAACCAGTCATTTCTAAAGGAAATCAACCCTGAGTATTCACTGAAAGGACTAATGCTGAAGTTTAACCTCTGATCCTTTGGCCACCTGATGCAAAGAGCTGATTCATTGAAAAGACCCTGAAGCTGGGAAAGATTGAGGGCAGGAGAAGAAGAGGATGACAGGATGAAATGGTTGGATGGTGTCACCAACTCAATGGACATGAGTTTGAGCAAACTCCAGGAGATAGTGAGGGACAGGGAAGCCATGAGGTTGCAAAGAGTCGGACACAACTTAGCGACTGAACAACATAGATATTCACAGTCACTTTCCTGAGGCTACCTCTAAGAACTCTGTTTTTGTTCATGAGCCTTCCTGGGTCTATGATCCACTCATCAATTGAGTCTCTGAGCTGTAACAGGAGATGTTCAAGCCAGTAATAGCAAAAGCCTGGCTCAGTTTAGAGAGCTAGAGATTGGGGAGACAAAGAGTAGCTCTGAAGAGGGAGAGGGAGATGGAGAAGGTGAGAGGGACAGCTTGGTATGGGTTTAGAGAGAGATTTTAGGGGGATGAGCTTGGCGTATAGGATGCTTGGCATCGAGGATGGGAAGCAGCTGCTGTACATGTGTGAACTAATTATGGAGAGATGCAGAAAAAGAATTTTAAGAAGTTTTGCTTTGCAAATGTGATGTGGTTTATTAAGGGACTATAATGTAGATTTGAACTACTTCTGAGTTGCTTTTGGGTGCCAGACTGATGCTCCCCAAGTGCAGTGCTAGCAGAAGCCAGCTGATGCTCAGTTTGCTGCTGTGAGTTACACATTCGTCAGTTGCACATCTCTGCTCTTTTCATGCCTCACCGCCTGGCATCCCTCCCACTTCTGCTGAGCTTTTGTGCTCCCATGGTATTCAAAATGGGTGTTGACCACATGATATTCACCCCCTCTTGTAACTGTTCTGTGATAAACACTGCTTCCTGTGAGGAGCTGGGGTGAGGTGTGGCAGAACACAAGGCATAATTGATTCTAACATTTAAGTAATCCAACACACATGCCAGGAGGCAATCAATATGTGCAAGATGTATTAGTCAGGGTAGATTAACTGTCATAACAAACAGCTCCATTGGGTTGACATAATGAAAGATGATTTCCCACTCACGTGATGTCCCCTGTTGTTGTTCCTGATCAGCTGTTCTCTTGGGCGGTCACCTCCAAGCAAGACTCTGGGGCTAAGCTTCTATAGTTCTGATATTCCTCCATCCTCTGGGGCTGTGGAGCCCTGTACATCCAGTTGCAAGAACGGCAGAAAGATGGAGGGTGAAGAAGGGCACAAGGGCCAGAGTCAGACCTGAAAGTGTCATATATGTCACTGCCAATCATATAGTCCTGCCTAAATGTCAGGGAGGTTGAGACATGTTGTCTAGCTGTGTGTCCGGAAGGAAAAGGAAATCTGGCTTAATAAGCATAGAAGTGTCTCCAGGCTTCCCAGGTGGCACTAATAGTGAAGAACCCATTTGCCAATGCAAGAGACATAAGACATGTGGGTTCGATCCCTGGGTCAGGAAGATTCCCTGGAGGAGAGCGTGCAACCCACTCCAGTATTCATGCCTAAAGAATCCCATGGACAGAGGAGCCTGGCAGGTTGTAGTCCATAGGGTTGAAAGAGACATGACCGAAGCAAGTTAGCATGCATGCATGCACGCACACAGGCAGGAAAGTCTCTGCCACACAGGGTCCTCCACCCCAACACCAGGTATTCCATCAGTCAAACTTGGAGCTCTGCTAGAGATGCTCTTGCAGGCAGTCAGGCATCAAGTTTGCAGGTACCATGTGATTCTCTTTTCCCCTACATGGATTTATGAGTAAGCTAGAATTCTCCAGAGGGCAGCAAAGCTTGCTTGGGGAATTTTGAAAATGGATGAGGACAATCGGAAGGTGTCTGATATTTTCTGGTTGAAGGGAAGACATGTCCGATTTAATAAATGCCTTTAAACTGACATTGACCAAGACATCCTTCTCTTTATTCTGTAAAAAACAAAACCAGAAAAACAAAGAACTCCGCTGCACATCATGTGCAAAAGCCTGGCAGAAAGGAGTGGATCACCTGGACACCAAAGGTGAGTGCCAACAAGTGCTAACACTCCTCAGTTTCCTATCTCCAGTGTCCATCCAGCTAAGGTTGACTGTTCTTTCTTGGGGTATCAGTCAATCTTAGGCAAAAGAGAATGATTTGTCCTTCATTTTCAGAGAACAGCCTCCGTTCTCCTTCCATGTACAGTCATGGCCTCAGCAGTAAAGCTGGTAGGAAGTTTCATTCCTCTGATTCCCTGGAGAAGCTATGCTTTCTGGGTCACTATGACAATCCTTAAACATGCACTTTTATTTTGGAACACAACTGTGCATACTTCTCATACATTGCAGGAGTTTAATAATGGCAAAAACCTCTTAGAGCACAGTCTGTTTCTTTTCATTTCCCCTGAAAATACCAAACTCTGGTTGTTCCAGAAAACCAAGGTGAAAATATTCCAAAGAAATATCTCACTCATCCTTTCTCCTGAGTTCTTTTCTCTGCTGCCTTCAATTCCCTTTCCCTTTCTATCGGTAGAGACAAAAGAGAAAATTCTGTGACCACTGGCCTCGGTCCAGGAATACAGAAGAAAATGAAGCAAAGAAAAGCAACAGAGAAAAGTGAACAACAGAAGAAGCAGCTCAAATGAAGCTGCTGGATGGTCGTATAGTGCCAGCCTGGCAGGAGTGTGCTTTAACCTCTTTTCCTTTTTCCCCTTAACACCCAGTTTGGGGTCAAAATTCTTAAAATAAAATTGAGGATGGTTAAAAGTGCTTGAAAATCCCTACATGGAAATGACTTGCCCATCAGTATGTATCCTGGATCTTTAAAGAAGTTATCTGGTTTGACTCCGTAATTCTGCTGCCGAGATTCTATCCACACTATCCAGACTTAACTTGGTGTCTCCTAGCAGCAGAGCCTGAGACAAGGATTTGGTGCAAGTGGTGCACCAAATATCATATGCACCTTTGGTGCAAGGATTTGGTTTCCTTGGGAGGTGACCCCAGGAAGATGATGAAGGAGTGAGGATTGTGGGAAACAGGTATGAAAATGTTGACCTTAAAATGTTATTTTACCAGTAAAAGAGGGTCTGTTTAGGAATAGCAGAGGAATTGCAATACGAGGCAAGAAAAGCTATCCCACGGACAGAGGAGCCTGGCGGACATGACTGAGCGACTAAGCACACAGCCACACAAGCTAACCCAAAAGCCATAGGCAAGCCCAACAAACAAAGGAGAAGAATGCTGTTTTACAGAGAAAAAAGAGGAAGTTGGGAGGGGTTGTTTTGAGAGAAAGTCTGTTGGAGAAAAGCAGGAGTTCAAGGTGATGATGGTTTCTCATTGACTGAGTTGTTGGGATAGCCAACATCTTGGAAGAGATGCAATGCACATCTTTTCCTGTTGGGATCTGTAATTGACAATTCCTGTAATTGACATTGAGTGGTACCACATGAGAGCTCTGCCTTCTGGCTTCCTGACTCCATTTTCACAGGAAGAAAGATAATATGATCGATATGTTAATAAGCTGGCCACTGTGGGTAGCTGGGGCTCAACCCTATGGGAATTATCTGGCAGATTGTGTAGAACACACCCTTCATTGGTCACCCGGATGAGCACGGAAGCTGAAATTCCCATCCCCACTGGTTGAGGGTCACTTAGGGACATCAAGGCTAGGATAAGCATACTCCCACGGTCAGAGAATAAGTTCAGGTAACTGACATAGGAAGCCAGCAGATGGACCTGGGAAAGCCCTAGGGGTGGCATGCTGACAGTGTCTGTTATGGATAATAATCTTCAAATGGAAAAAAATAAGCATACCAGAATTGCAGCATTATCTATAATGATGAAAATTTAAAGGCGACTTTAATGTCTACATTAGAGGGAGGGTTCAATGAGTTCTGGTATACTCACTCCATGAAATGCTCCTCATTGTTGTTTTGTTCAGTAATATTACTGTCTACCAGGCTCTACACTAGGTCCTAGGGTCATTATGATGAGAAAGACAGACCCTGTCCTTACCCTTCAGATGGGTATGGTCTCATTTGTTTATATAGGATTTGGAAAAAACATGAGTGCATGTCTGAGTTATATACACTAATACTCTGGAATCAGGACTGTACATATAGTTTGACCTTAATTCTGTTTTTTAAAATGCATAGAAAAAAGACTGGAGGCAAGTACACCTGATTGTTAATAGTGATTTTCTTCGAGTGATGAGGGTTTCTTTGCTTCTTGCATTTCTCTTTTCACCAAATTTTCTATAATAAGAATGTCTTCTTCTCATAAGGGAGAAAATAATAAACTTTATTTGAAAATAAGAGGGAAAAAAGTCACCTGCCAAGTAGAAGAGAACTCAAAGCTGGCCCTTCTCACCTTCTCCCTATGCCCAACTATTGTGTGAGTCTAACATTTCTGGTTTCCTGCTGCAGCTGGAACCAGCATCTAATGGGAAGTAATTTGTAATTTGGGGTGCCTTCTCAGGCATGACTGGGGCTTGAAGGTAGCAAACATTTCCCGATAAAATGCGAAGTTCAAGGGCATCGCAAAGAGAACAAGGATGTCTACCCCTTTTATTTTTCTTCAATTAACTCATGGAAATGTGAAATCCACAGTCACATTGCCCACATTGGTTCCTCTGTACACTGATTAGCTTTGATGCTGTCTTCAACAGTTTGCTGGTGACTTCAGTATTGCCAAATTTCCTGCTACTGTTAGAAACTCACCATCTTGCTAGAGGGAGGGGACCTCCATGGTGGGGAATTTTCTTGCCAATCATCTCTCTGATAGATTCGTGAGACTTGGAGCTGAAAGTTATGACGTAAATACAAAGTGTTCTTGTCAAATGCTTTGAAAATGTACAATAAACTAGGCTTAAAGGAGCAGAAATATGAGTATATTCAATGTAATTTCATGTATTGGAATAGTTGCAATTGGCAAAGTTCATCTTGAAATATTTTCCATGCAGTTTAAAAGAGTTAAATATCTTGGAAATCCCCTCTCTAGACTCCCCCAAACCCTTTAACTCTAAGTTATTTCTGGGAGATGGAAATATTTTAGTTCTTAAGCTTCTCATTAATTCTGGATTTGGCTTCAAATCCAGGCTGCAGTGATGCGCGACTCCAGGGAACTCTATTCCAACAGGACTGTCCCTTGGGGCTTTGTTTACCCAAATTAAAAGATATTTCTTTTAAAAATAAATAAAGTAAAATTTAAAATAAGTTTAGGAAAGGCCAGTTCAGTGGTGTTCAACAGGATTTTTTACTCCAGGCCTTTTTACTTCCTGGTCTTGAAGGTGCAACATGTGTCTTTATGAATCTCCAAGAGGAGAACAGAATAGACAGTGGCCTGAGAATCTGCATTTCTGAGTTCCTAAGTGATGCTGTGCTGCTGATGTAGGGAGAGAACTATTTGAATATTTTGAGAACTACTGGTTTAGAGGGATTTAGTGCTTCCCCAGAAAGACAGATGACCTGAAAGGAACAAAGTGGTTTTCTAGTCATACCACTGGTCCTTTTGGATATGAGCACCCTGTTTTCCTAAAAAAAAAGAGCATGATGGTGGAAGGATACTTGATTTTTAAAGGCCAGGGTTGAGGCGCTAAAGGAGCAGATGAGAACTTGATCTGGGAGCACAATTAGATGAAGTTACAGAAGCTACAGTACCAGATTACAACAGGGGGAAGGAACACAAGCTTCCATGTCAGACAACCTGGCTCCAAAACCCAGATAACACATGTCTCTGGAGCTCAGTTTCCTTATCTGTTATAAGGGCATCATGGGTCTTATCTGCCATGGTTATGGGAGGAGCAAATTAGACAGCATTTGTAAAACACTTAGCATGTAAATGGCAGGCGCTCAAACAAATGAGGGGGTAAAAGACCTGCTCATTGGGGTTTCCCTGGTGGCTCAGTGGTAAGGAATCCACCTGCTAATTCAGGAGACACAGGTGAGAGCCCTGGTCCAGGAAGATCCCATATGGGTGGCGGGGGGCGGGGGTGGGGGTGGGGAAACTAAGCCTGTGCACCACAACTATTGAGACGATGCTCCAGAGTCTGACAGCCTCAACTACTAAGCCCATGTGCCTCAACTACTGAAGGCCAAGTGTCCTAGAGCCTGTGCTCTGCAATAAGAGAAGCCACCACAAGGAGAAGCCCTCTCAGTGCAACGAGAGAATAGCCCCTGCTCACTGCAACTAGAGAAAGCCTGCGTGCAGCAGTGAAGACCCAGCACAGCCAAAAGTTAAATAAATAAGTAAAATTATATATATATATGTATGTGTGTATGTATGTAAAAGATCTGTTCACTGGGAATAAGGCAAGACTTGGGTACAGGAAGTAAAGCATCAAGGCCAGATAACAAACCTGATTTACTGAGCACTTAGTCCAAGTTCCCTGAAGATACTTTTGTCTGGGACTGGTTTCTCAGCATAGAACTGAGCTTAGGACTGAAAGGCCCCTCAGAGGGGGACTGTGGACCCTGGAGCAAGACAGTCACTCTGTGCTCCTCTCAAAGCCCTCCAGTGCCCAGACAGTCACATAGTAGGCGCTCACTTATATCTGTTGCATAATCACTGTATCTGACAGAGGGATGTGACCAACTTGATCCCAGGAGCTACCCAACAATAGCACACTGAGACTTTGCTTTAGTCGGTTTAGTTTGCTCTTCCCAGGGCAAATGAACAAAATCCAAAACAAAACAAAAAAGAAAATCAGACAAGTCTGTGTTCTGAAAGACACTGAACAAATACACTTGAGTTCTTATCACAAGAAAAATCAATAACTTTCCCAGTGTCTAAGCCCTCGGCGTTGACTTGGAAACACTGAAATCCTGCCGGCCAGAGGGTCTCCCGAGTCCAGGGGCTGAGCACGCAGGCTCCAGCATCCCGAGCGGCCGAGCCAGTGTGAAATCATTTCCTTCTTGGAGCGCAGGGCCATCGCTGCAGGTATTAACGCGCCTTCTGAGCCCTCTGCCTCCTGGCTAATGTAGTGAGTGGACAAAGGAAAGAGGAGGCAAGTCAGGCAGCTGTGGGACTTGGGGTTTTGGAGAGCAGGTTTGGGAAAATCGCAGGGGAGCTCAGCACAGCCGGGAGGCTGGCCAAGAGCTCAGCAGATGCTTGGCTGAGCAGCAGCATCACCTGGGGACCTTTTATTAAAATGATTAGTAGTATTTAAATGATTATTTAATGACAGGTTCCTAGGTCCCACCCTAGAGTAGATACACAGTCTTCATCTTAACATCATCTTCTGGAGATTCCATGATGAAAAACCCTTGCAGCAGTCAATTTATGTTTCAGTCTCGGAGACGTCATCGTTCTGAGCGATCTCCAACCTTTTGCAGCTCACCCAGGGGTCTCGGGCTCCAGAGAATTCTCCCCAAGCACTCCTTTTGGAGGAGCAAGCTCATAGCATTGGGGAGGACACATGGTATCTTTAGAACATAAAGTGTGAGAAAGAAGAGCTGGAGAATTCTCTAAGACTTCTCGTGGTTGCAGCCACGTGTCTGTCAGTTCATCTTGGAAAGCATTCCCTTTCAAAAATCATTACAAAGAGTGGAGAGAGGTGTGCCCTCCTGTCTGTTTAAAAGCATGTCAAGATTCTTCCTTTCAGCGCTTTGGCTCCTATGAAGAAAAAGTGGACCCTTTGGGTATCTTGTTAACAAATGAAGGGCCAGTCGGTCCTTGTAGCTTGAGGGACTGTGCATGGCTGTCCATCCCTCTCCTCTCTGGCTGTGCCCGCTTTGAGTGAGAGTAACTCTCAATATGGGGGCTCCTGTAGTAAGTGTTTTACACACATTGTCTCATTTACTTCTCCTGACAACCTTACAAAATGGGCCAAGGGTTGGCAAACAATGGTCAGTCACCTAATTTTTTTCCCTTAATATTTACTTTTATTTATTTATTTGGTTGTCTTAGTTGTGGCATGTGGGATCCAGTTCCCAGACCAGGGATCGAACCCGGGCCCCCTGCATTGGGAGTTCGAGTCCCAGTCACAGGACCACCAGTGAAGTCCCTTGGTCACCTGTTTTTGTAAATACAAACATATTGTACTGTGGGTCATGTGCTCAGTCATGTCTGACTCTTTGTGACCCCATGGAATGTAGCCTGCCAGGTTCCTCTGTCCATGGGATTTCCCAGGCAAGAATACTGGAGTGGGTTCCCATTTCCTTCTCCAGGAGATCTTCCTGACACAGGGATTGAACCCAGGTCTCCTGCATTACAGGCAGATTCTTTACCAACTGAGCCACCAGGGAAGCCCATATTGAACTATAGCCAGTGCCATTCATTAATGTATCATCTGTGGCCACTTTTGCTCTAGGACAGAGGAGAGCAGTTGTGACAAAAATCCTATACCTTATGAAGTCTAAAATATTTGCTGTGTTCCCTCTACAGAAAATGTGGGTTGACCTCTAAAATGGGCCATTGGTATCACTTTACAGATGGGCAAACAGAGGCAAAAAAAGTCTTGGTGTGTCCCCTAAAATCATTTAGGTTATAAATGAGCGTAAGAGATGTCTCTGGCCCCCGTGAAACCATTCCTGTGCTTCTCCCCACTCTACACCATAGAACCTCTTACTCTGTCATGTTGATGGATTCCTGCTAAATGTGTCAGGCAAGAGGGACATGTTTATTTGCTCTAACAAAATGTCTTCTGCTGACCATCACACAGAGAGGTCTGCAGGAGATGCTAGAGTCCCATAGAGGTGGTCATCCAGCCCACCCACTCCTCTCCCAGCCCCTAACATCAGGGTCCAACCTGCCCAGGGTTTATAAGAGAGATCATCATCCAATATAGAGACAGCTTTTTCAAGTTCAGGAGATCAGATCAAGATTTGCTGATTAAAGAACTAGAGAAAAGAGGACTTTGCTGGTGGTCCAGTGCTTAAGACTCTGCGCATTCACTGCAGGGGGTACGAATTCTATCCAGGGTCTGGAACTGAGATCCTACATGCTGCACGTGCAGCCAAAAAAAAAAAAAAAAATAGAACTAGGGAGTAACCAGGTATGTGTGTTAGTTGCTCAGGAATGTCCAACTGTTTGCAACCGCATGGACTGTAGCCCACCAGGCTCCTCTGTCTATGGGATTCTACAGGCAAGAATAGTGGAGTAGGTTGTCATTTCCTTCTCCAGCAGATCTCCCCAACCCAGGGATCGAACCCAGGTCTCCCACATTGCAGGCAGATTCTTTACCATCTGAGCCACCAGGGAAGGCCCCAGAACCAGGTAACCTCAAGCCAAGAACAACAGCTGCCCTTGCCTGAGCGACACCGCGAGGGGAGCTGAACCCTAGTCGTAACCCTGGAGACAGGCCCATGTTTGTCTTGTCTGCCACTTTGCCCCTGCTGATGTCTTTCCACTCAGCCTTGGCTTGATTTGCCTGCTGGTATTGCTCATAGTCACACTGCCCCGCTGTCCAGAGTTCCCATTGGTCCTGGTTTCTGCCTGTCTGACCTTGGCTCACACTCGACCCTGTTGGTAAACAGGCCATGCCTCAATAGTGGTCTGCAGCTCCTAAGGGATGTCAAAGCTAAAGCTCTGTATCTTGGGGAGAAAACCCAATGTTTCCATACATATTTTGAAACCAAACCAATTCCAAGAATAGAATGAAAAGTGAAACCAGTGGAAAAGATTGCTCAGTCAAAAGCCACCAGAACTTCCAAACACATAGAAACAGTTATATCAATTAATAGCAAATCTGTAGAATGGAATATTATGCAGCCATTCAAAATGATATCAACAAAGATTTTAAAATAACATTATGCAGCAGAGACAGAAGCAGCTTCACTGGTGTGGGACATATGCAGTTAAACAGGGACTTATGTTTATAAGGGCCCCACACTTGGTTTAATTCTCCATGGCCACCATCTTGAAATTCTTAATAAATTTTGGACAAAGAGGGCCCACATTTTCATTTTGCACTGAGCCTAGAAGTTATGCAGTTGATCCTAAGTAGACATATATCCCAGAATTTATTCTCTCCTGTCTCTTAGTAATAGAACTTCCCCAATCCAAACCACATCACCCTGACTAACGTTTCATGTGAGAATGCCTTTCCAGCATTTCTTGGGAATTTGTTACGTTTTTCCAAATTCTGAAAAAAAAATTAGTATAGAAATTGGGATAATGTGAAAAAATATAGTAACCCTCCTGCAAGAACTGAAGCTTAATAATCAACATAGAGACATTTGTCTGAATCCTCCTGTGTTATGACAAAAGCAAGAGCAGAAACTCGAACAGGTTAAGACTGACATTTCCGAGAACCAGAACGGGAGCACATAGGAGAGAACTGGTTATGATCTAATCAGTCAGTCACACTGGCGGTTCTTGTTCTGTTTTAAATGCGTATGTGGGGCTTCCCTGGTAGCTCAGAGGTTAAGAATTCACCTGCCAGTGCCGGAGACTTGGGTTCAATCCCTGATTGGGGAAGGTCCCACATGTCATGGAGTAACCAAACCTGTGCACCACAATTTTTGAGCCTGTGCTCTGGAGCCTGGCAACTACTGAGCCCATGTGTCACAAACGACTGAAGCCTGTGTGCCTTAAAGCCCATGCTCTGCGACAAGAGAAGCCGTCACAGTGAGAAGCCCGCGCGTGGCAACTAGTGAGGAGCCCTCGCTCATTGCAGCTATACCAGACCCTGCACAGAACCAAGGACTCAGCACAGCCAAAAATAAATAAATGTAAAAAATAATAAAACACCTTAAAAATGTTTAAATGCGTACATGGGCATGACTGCTACTAATGGCAAGTCATTCTTTCAAATTATAATATATATTAAAATTTATTATATAATAAATAAATATTATTTTATGCGCATATGTACTTTATATATATCTTGTTAGTGATGTTCTCAGAAATAACAAGTGTGGGGGCAAAATAAGCCCCTAATGGGGCCGTATTGACATGTGATTCTATATAGGACTTTAACTGCTGGAAATTTAATTGCTACATTATTTAAATATTACCCAATAGAGTTCACTGGTATTTTCCAATGTTTAATTTTTTATGACAGACTATAATTGCTTGTAGGGCTTCCCACGTGGTGCTAGTGGTAAAGAACACGCCTGCCAATGCAGAAGATGTAAAGATGCAGGTTCAGTCCCTGAATTGGGAAGATCCTCTGGAGGAAGGCGTGCAACCCCCGAGTATTCTTGCCCGGAGAATCCCCATGGACAGAGGAGCCTGGCAGGCTACAGTCCATAGCGTCACAAATAGTTAGACATGACTGAAGGAACGCATGCACAGTTTGTAAAGTCACTAAATTAGTATTTCTTATTTATCAAGCTACTATTGTTAGATATCCACAGTAATGAGTAAAGACTATAAAGAAAGTTGGAAGACCAGGTATTTCCAGCTTCTCATTTCCAGGTATTCCAGGTATTTCCAGGTATTCCAACTTCTCATTTGTAAAACCTCAAGATTCATATCCATCGGGTAGTGGAAAACATCACTTCTATATATAACTGTTCAACTAGAGACTACAATTTCCAGCTTCCTTTGCAGCTAGTTATAGTTATGGTCTAAGTTTTGGCCAATGAAGTATAAGCCCATGTGAGGTGCACCTACTGGATCAAGTTTTTGTGAGGAAGTTGCTTGCCCTCCATTCTCTGTTTCCTCTTCTCCCTGGCCTGGAAATGATGAAAACTGGATAAGCCACCTGGGACTGGGATATGGAGACCGTGTGTTCAAAAAGAAAGAGCTGCCCATCCAGTTTGTTCCATGGATGACCTTGTAGAACAGAACTATCTACCCACGATAGCCTATCTTTAGATTGTTAAAGGAGAGATGAATAATTCTTGTTTTAAAGTGTAAATATATACATGTAAATATATTAAAATATGCATTTTAATATATATATTAAAGTCTGTATATTAAAGTCTCTTTTTTTAATAGCAGTTTAGCTTATACAAACACGTGTGTGTGCGCTAAGTCACTTTAGTTGTTTTGGACTCTTTGTGACCCCATGGACCATAGCCCATCAGGCTCCTTTGTCCATGGAATTTCCCAGGCAAGAATATTGGAGTGGGTTGCCATTTATTCCTCCAGGAGATCTTCCAGATCCAGAGATCGAACCTGTGTCTCCTGCATTGCAGGTGGATTCTTTACCGTGTCAGCCATATAAGTTATGCTGCAATGCTACTTGACAAAACATCACACACAATTATATACTACATTATATCACACTGGAGTTGCAAAGAGTTGGACGCAACTTAGCAACTGAACAACAATAACACTATTCTGTGTAATATATTATACATAATTGTGTATGTAGTTCCAGAATGCCCCAAGGATACAAAAATCTGCAGATGCTCAAGTCCCTTTTATAAAATGCCCTAGCATTTGCATACAACCTACACACCTGTATACTTTAAATCATCCCCAGATTACTTAAAATACCTAGTATATATACTATATAAGTGGTCATAAACCACAATACAAACACTATGTAAATGTTGCCAGTATGCAGCAAATTCAAGTTTTGCTTTTTGGAACTTTTTGGGTTAAAAAAATATATATTTCAGACCTGCAGTTGGTTGAATCATGCATAGATGCATAACCAATAGATACAGAGGGCTGACTGTATATATAACATAATCTCAATCCTAAAAAACACACAAATAAAGTGCCTGGGAGAAAATATGTCAAAAAGCCTGGCCAAAAAAAAAAAGAGAGAGAGAGAGAGATGAAAGAAGCCAAATCAGACATTATTTCAGAAAGAATTAGGTAATATTATCTCTATAATTGGGCTTCCCTTTTGGCTCAGCTTGTAAAGAATCCACCTGCAATGTGGGAGGCCTGGGTTCAATCCTTGGGTTGGGAAGATCCCCTGGAGAAGAGAAAGGCTACTCACTCCAGTATTCTGGCCTGGAGAATTCCATGGACTGTATGGTCCATGGGGTCACAAAGAGTCAGGCACAACTAAGCAACTTTCATTTTCACTTTCACTCTATAACTGGGGCTTCCCCGGTGACTCACTGGTTAAGAATCTCCCTCAGTGCAGTAGTCACAGGAGATGCAGGTTTGATCCTTGGGTTGGGAGTGTCTCCTGGAGGAGATTCTTGCCTGGAGAATCCCATGGACAGTGGAGCCTGGCAGACTACAGGCCATAGACTCACAAAGAGTTGTACACAACTGAAGTGACTTAGCACACATCTCTATAGTCATTTAACTAATACTCATTGAGCACTACTTATGTTTCAGGCAGGGATCTAGAACAGAGAGCAAGAAAGATATATTCTCTGTATAAAATTTAGGGTAAAACTAGAAAGGAAGGTCTATAATTAGTATATAATTACCAGCTTGAATGATATGAAGAATTTATTCTTTCCTTTCTATGAGTCTTTCTTCATGGGAATGGGAATATTGGTGAGATGTGGGGTTTTGGATAACCTCAGCCTCTCCTTTGAGGACTAATCCCTGCCTAATGCCTATAGAAGTTGAGCTTTCTCTGGGAGGTGGCCCACCCCTCCAGGAATCCTTCAAGGCCAACGATGGGCAGGTGAATTCAAGGGTTTCCATTCACATTCCAGTCGCTCCTCTTGAGAAAGCTCCATCCAGCTTCTCCAGCCCTGGGGTAAAGAAAACTGGAATGTATCCCAGCCTCATTACACTCTCTGTGTCAAGGAAACCCTCCTTATCTGAGAACACAGGGCTGGCTATTGGGTTGCCATCTTGGAAAAACCAAGAACATCTCTTTGGTTTGTGTTCGGGGGAAAAGCAAAGAAAGCTGAACAAACATGTAAGTGGAAATTTGGCGTTTGTCTTATACAGTAGCTATAATTTTCATAGCCTTAAAAAAGTGAGAAACTCAAGTGTTCTGTTTAGCTGAAGTCATTAAACATGTTGTAAGAGGCTGTTTTAAGTCAGTGAGAGGCGGTCAGTTTGCTGTTGGGTAATACTGTGTTTACTGAAGACTTTACCTGCCTATCTGTCCATCTACCTGCCTGGCGAACACGTCTGGCTCTGCCAGCCGCTGCAGGGCATTTCTGTCCACATACCTGTCAGATTCCATTTTTCACCAGAAGCTTCATTAAGAAATAGAAGCTGAGCATTCTTAGAGGCACTTTAAACCACTGAAAATAATGAAGGAGAAGTCAATGCAATTAGCCAAGCCCTTGGCAGTAGGATTTGAATAGCAAAGGAACTAATTATGTGCCCCAGGCACCCACACATTGTATTTGCCACATAATCAGGCCACAACAAAGAATGTCTCAAAGCTGTGTATCTCACAGGGCCAGAGTGAGACAAAAGTTACCTTGGTGAATTCCTTTCCTTCCCCATAAAGAAGGCTGAATCTTGCAAGACTGAGTCTGCTCTTGTTTACCCACTATCATTCACCCCTTCTTCCTTTCTATCAGAAACAAGATTTTACCCAGATTGGCAATGTGCCCAGATAAAAGAACACACTTCCTCATCTCCTTTGCAATTATAAATGGTCAGTGAAATGTTAGTGGAGGTCAAACGAGTCTTCTGAGAAGGCTGCCCTTTTCCCCTTTCTCTTTCTACCTGGAATATGGATGTAAAAAGTGGAGTTTCAGCAGTCGTATTGTTACCATGAGGCAATCTTGGGAATGGAATTCATCATCTTAAGATGGAAGAGTAGAAAGATTGAAGGAGATTGGCTGTCTGATGACCATGAAGATGCCATGGGATTTGCAGGCTCTAGACTTCATGTTGCATAACAGAAAAATACATCTAATTATTTATTGAGTGTGTTAATCACTCAGTCATGTCCGACTCTTTGCGACCCTGTGGACTGTAGCCTGTCAGGCTCCTCTGTCCATGGGATTCTCCAGGCAAGAATACTAGAGTGGGATGCCATTTCCTTTTCCAGGGGATCTTCCCAACCCAGGAATCAAACCCAGTTCTCCCGTGTTGCAGGCAGATTCTTTACCATCTGAGCTGCCAGGGAAGCCATAGTTTTGTATTACAACTATTAATTCAGTTATCTGTTTCTAGCAAGAAGTCTAATTTTAACACATACAACATACATTCAATTTCTACCTCTTCCACAAGTTTTTCCAAGAGCCCCTAGAAAAATTAAATCATTGACTGAGGCATTTACTTAATGCCCACTGTCAGCCCAACTCTATGGTCCACATGGGGAAACGGAAAGGTAAGCATGTATGGTCCCTACGCTAGGAGCATAGTTCCCCACTTCCCCATTAGAATTAGCTGTTCTCTCCCACCGAACTTGGAGTCATTGTTAGAGTTGCCTTGCAGGAAAGGAATTGTGTAAGCTGCTGGAAGGCAGAGAACCTGCTTTGTTCACTTTGATATCTTCCTCCCACAGTCCCTGGCCCAATTCCTCTCCCTTAGGAGCCCAACATCCAGGGCAGGGGTATATAAAGGTTGAGCCTTCAGCCCAGCCCAGATTGTTTCAGCAACTGCCTGCATCTGACCATCACTGTATGAAGAGTGGCCCCGTTCCAACTCAGGGTTTACTAACAATGCTCATCTCTCTCCAACCATGTACTCTGAGGCTCAGATCCCCATTTCATCCTCACCATTCTCCTCAGATGTGGTGCAGAGGAAGATGGAACTTCCTCTCAATTCCAGTTCTGCGTCTCTATCCTGACTTTTCTTCGGATATGGCCTTGTCAGTTCAGCTGGGCCCCAGCCCCATCAGGCAAGGAATACTCTTTGTGTCCTCTACCCAGTCACGTGTGTTCAGGGTGAAGAAACCATCAAATCTGCCAGGCAGTAGCCCCATTCTATCAACTGGTCTAGAGTAGGATCATCTCTGAAGATCAAGGGTTTCATTGAAGGGGAGCCCTCCTCCTCATGGTATATCCCTGGGGGTCGTTTTTAGCAATGGAATTTTGGGGCAAATACACCATTTGTTTCTCCCCAGACTTCTCAGGCTCTCCAATGTGCCAGTTCCCAAGCCCATCATGACTGAGGCAGGCCCTATTTCAGATCCTTACTCTGGTCAGCCGGTGAGGGTAGCGGGGGTGGGTGGGGGCATCAGTTCTTGCTGTCCAGGCCCAGATTGTGCTGGGGGACAGCATAGTCTGCATACCAACTCCATTCCTTTCCACCTCTGGGACTGTGGACAAATTACTTAATCACGCTAAGTGTCAGTTCTCTCACCTGTCAAGTGGGAACAACACATTGACCTTACAGACTTGTTATAAAGATTAAAGAAGTCAACGTACAAAAGCCTGTTCCTAGGACAGAGTGAACTTTCCATCAACAATAACTGTCATCATCAGTGTTAGTAAAACCTGGCATCACCTGTTGCTAGAATTGTCTCATAACTTAGTAAACATTAAACACTGTTGCTGTTCAGTCACTCAGCTGTGTCTGACTCTTTGCGATCCCCATGAACTGCAGCATGCCAGGCTTCCCGTCCTTCACTATTTCCTGGCGTTTGCTCAAACTCATATCCATTGAGTCAGTGATGCCATCTAATCGTCTCATCCTCTGTTGACCCCTCCTTCTCATGCCCTCAATCTTTCCCAGCTTCAAGGTCTTTTTCAATGAGTTGGCTCTTCATATCAGGTGGCCAAAGTATTGGAGTTTCAGCTTCAGCATCAGACCTTCCAGTGAATATTCAGGGTTGATTTCCTTTAGGATTGACTGGCTTGATCTCCTTGCTGTCTGAGGGACTCTCAAGAATCTTTTCCAGTACCACAATTTGAAATCTTCAAGTCTTCGGTGCTCAGCCTTCTTTATAGTCCAACTCTCATATGTGCACATGACTACTGGAAAAACCATAGTCTGACTAGGTGGACCTTTATCAGCAAAATGATGTCTCTGTTTTTTAATATACTGTCTAGGTTGGTCATAATTTTTCTTCCAAGGAGCAAGGGTCTTTTAATTTCATGGCTGCAGTCACCATCCGCAGTGATTTTGGAGACCAAGAAAATAAAGTCTGTCATTGTTTCCACTTTTCCCCCATCTATTTGCCATGAAGTGATGGGATCAGATGCCTTGATCTTCGTTTTTCGAACACTGAAAACATTAAATGTATTTAAGGTTATAATATTGGTGAAGAATCTCAATTAGATTTTTTGGGGGGGATTAGCTAATTTTTTGAAGTGACCGCCTCCCTTATTTTTCTCAACTCACTTCTTTATTTCCCATTCTTCTCTATAGGGATATTTTCTGTCCCTGAGGTCATAAGGAAATAACCCGCAGCAGTCTAAGTTCTCATTCTAGCATCCTTGCTCTGAAGCATCTTTCTTACTCCTCCATTGCATTTTTTATTTTTTCTTTTGTGAAGTTTACAGTAAAGGGTCAAATTACCTGCCCATTTTCTTCCCAGGACGCTCCCATCCATGGCCATGTCTGAGGTGTGGTGAGACAGGCAGAAACATAAAGACGCATGTGGGAATAAATGTGTAAATGTATTTAGACTTTATTTGGGGAAACTGGGCTTTTGCTGTCATCCAAGTTCAACAGAGATGGCTGTGCAGACCAAACAGTGGTTAGTCGTTGACACCAAAAACCATTTGCAGCCCAAATTAGACACAACAAATCAGAGAAGGAATTTTTAAAAATCCTAACCTTGCAACCCACCCCTCACCCCGGACTACTTCAGGCATCAGAAACGAAGGAAAATATGCATACCAAGAGGAGGCTCGGGAGGCCAGAGTGGATTCCTGGGACTGTGCAGGTGAAAAACACATTTGTGAAAGGAGAGCGCATTTGGGGGGCTGGGAATGGAAAAGCTGGGAGGGTTTGTGAGATGAGGCCCTTGGTCCTGGCTCCTCTTTATTCCCAGTGTGAGAAACTGTCCGAGCTGAGGGCTGGGTCGTCCCTATGCCAGTGCTATTGGTGATAAAGCAGAAAAACTCAGGGATTCTGGCTGGGACCTAGCAGGCAAGAGCCTACAAAATTCAGACAGGAACATATGTCAGTGGAGTGGGTGGCTTAAGACCAAAGGGCTGGAGGGCCCCGTGGTGAACCAGACCACAGGCCCTGCAGGAGAAGAGAGTGTCCCCCAGGGGGCGCTGTCTACGCAGCCCTGCCCGGCGGTTGCTGTGAAGAAATGTAGGCCGAGTGGCCAGATCTTCAGATGTTTTAAGAGATGCTATAAAAGATCCTGATTTTCAAATGCTTGGCAACTGATTCAACGCACTTTACAACACTGTGTACAGACTGAAGAAAACAAATCTGTCGGCTGGATCTGGCTTGCAGGGCAGCCGGCTTCTGAATTCTGGGTGGGGACTGACTTTTATCTCACCTCTGAAGCACGGAGGGTTTCGGGGGCTGGGTTGAGAGCCCACATGTATCCACGTTCGCTCTTCTGCCCAGATCGTCCCACTGCTAAATTAATCTAGCCTAAGAACTCCTTTGCCGCACTGAGAAAAGCAAAGCTCCAAAATCAAAGTACAAACCCAGACAAAAACCTTCCAGGTAGAAGCCTCAAAGATTGAGCTTTACTTTTATTTTTTTATGTATTTTGTCATGTCCCGGAATGCTTGGCCATTTTAAAATCACAGGTGGAATGAGAGTCACGATCCTCTGTAGCTCCTGGGGACCGGACAGCTTGGAGAAGGAAGGGGGAAATGAAAGATGCTAAGTGATGGCACCCAAGACCACCCAGGAGGCTGGGGGTGGGGGTGCTAGTCAGGGGCCAAACTTATTTCCTCCTCCTCCAGCTTTTAGTTTGAAGCCTGTATTCCCAAGCCACCCCCTGGAACTTGGAATATCCAGACAATGGCGCTGGTAGATGGCTTGGGGAGCAAAGTTTGAAGGGAAGAGCACCGGGTGTCGGTGGAAAGAGTGAGGTCAGAGGGTCCCCCATTGGCAGGGCAGAGGGGAAACCCCTGCCTTCACCGCAGGTCACAGTGGCCCCACTGTCTTTTGCATCGACCAAGCAAGGACTGTCCACAGGAACCCGAATGTAAAAAGAAAAAAAAAACAGCCAATGCATCTTATGGCGAGGACTCGAGTCAGAAAACGAACTCTGCACAAAAATCTCCAATCCCAGGCAAGTGCTGTAACAACCCCGCCAGCCAGGACTTCTAAAGGTTGACGCCCTCCTCTTCCTGCCCTGTACACCTTCACCACTGCTGCACATCTGGGCAAAGGGAAGAAGAAGAAGGAGGCAAAAAGCAAAAATACAATAAAGAACAGAGACAAAACCCAAAACCACAGACAGGCAAGGTACGGGGTCTCTAGCCTGTGATTAAGCCCTAAAGGGCCGGCAGCTCATTGCCACAGCCCCGCACCCGCCTGGCGTTTCCCCCGCAGACACCAAAGTACCTCCCTCACCTACCACCACACACGAACCTTTCACTTTGTTCCCTAGAGCTCAGACACTGGGGCTGCTCAGAAAGATCTGGGAGCTTGCAGAGCATTGTGGGTACTGACATGCAAATGAGGAGCGCAACCAAGCGTGTCCCACATTGCTTCAGAGGACCTGAATTTTTTATGGCTTGTATGTGCTTTTTGATGTTTTCATTGTCTCCCAGCATAACTGATATGCATTCCTATTCTGACAACTAGAAGTTGTCTTTTTTTTTTCTTTTCTTTTCCTGGAGCTGGTCTTCTCCACCTTAAAACAAAACAAAACAAAACCAAAAAAAAAAAACCAAAACAAAACCAAGTTGGGGGGGGAATAAAAAAACAAATCCACCACCATAACAAACCAAGGTTACTTTAAGGAGTGAAATATTTTAAGCAATTGAACCACAGATGCAACCGGGAAAGGAAAACATGTTGATTTTCTTAAATTCCTTGGAGGAAAACAACTCCAGCTTGTCTACCTCACTTAAAGGGACAAAGAGAGGAGAGTAGGGAGAGTCACTTTTTAAAAAAATTTGCTGGCGGTCAGTCGTGAAGATCCCGTTTCTGTTATGAAATTCACCCTTCCCATCTGTTTGCACTTGCTCTTAATTAGGTTGGGGAAGTTCATTTGGAAAAAGTGAGAGCCTTGTTGGACACAATTCCCTACACACACACACACACACACACACACACACACACACACACACACACACACTCCAAGTACTAAGTGAACTTTTAAGGGAACCATTTTCATTTTATAGTCATTTGCCCTTAGAGGATCCAGAACACCATAACCCACGCCAAATACCTCAGGCTCAGTGGTTTTTCTGGTTTGGCTGAGGCAAGGAATAGCTGAACAAATCACAAGAAAGTCATTTCTGAGAGAATCCTGTCAGTGTCCACCCCCACCTCCCATCTCAGGCGACTAAGATCACCCGAGTGATGGGCTGGATGGCAGAAGGCCTTTCTGAACATAGACGTGGGACCTTTGAAGCACTCTATCCTTAGCCGCACAAAGAGCAGACAGAGCACATCTTGTAAATGTCAGCACAATGGCAATGTCTGTGAAAATATAACACACCTTGGGTTTTGCTCGCCATTCTCATCCAAGGTCTTGCAACTCATTGTTCCAGCCTCCATATCCCTCCTTTATCCAGACTCAGCATCATTCTTTCCTTTTGGTCCCATACTTTTGTGTTCATTGGCATTGGACGACTCAGCCAATAAAAGCCAACCACCCACTCACCAGAGCCCCCAGTCCCCACCCTCCTGCAGTTCAGTTCAGTTCAGTCACTCAGTCGTGTCCGACTCTTTGCGATCCCATGAACCACAGCACACCAGGCCTCCCTGTCCATCACCAACTCCTGGAGTTTACCCAAACTCTTGTCCATTGAGTTGGTGATGCCATCCAACCATCTCATCCTCTGTCGTCCCCTTATCCTCCTGCCCTCAATCTTTCCCAGATCAGGGTCTTTTCAGATGAGTCAGCTCTTCGCATTAGGTGGCCAAAGTATTGGAGTTTCAGCTTCAGTATCAGTCCTTCCAAGGAACACTCAGGACTGATCTCCTTTAGGATGGACTTGTTGGATCTCCTTGCAGTCCAGAGGACTCTCCAACACCACAGTTCAAAAGCATCATTTCTTCAGCGCTCAACTTTCTTTATAGTCCAACTCTCACATCCACACATGACTACTGGAAAAACCATAGCTTGACTAGACGGACCTTTGTTGGCAAAGTAATGTCTCTGCTTTTTAATATGCTATCTAGGTTGATCATAACTTTCCTTCCAAGGAGTAAGCATCTTTTAATTTCATGGCTGCAGTCACCATTTGCAGTCATTTTGGAGCCCAAAAAATAAAGTCAGCCACTGTTTCCACTGTTTCCCCATCTATTTGCCATGATGTGATGGGACCAGATGCCATGATCTTAGTTTTCTGAATGTTGAGCTTTAAGCCAACTTTTTCACTCTCCTCTTTCACTTTCATCAAGAGGCTCTTTAGTTCTTCACTTTCTGCCATAAGGGTGGTGTCATCTGCATATCTGAGGTTACTGATATTTCTCCCGGCAATCTTGATTCTAGCTTGTGCTTCTTCCAGCCCAGCATTTCTCATGATGTACTCTGCATATAAGTTAAATAAACAGGGTGACAAAATACAGCCTTGACATATTCCTTTTCCTATTTGGAACCAGTCTGTTGTTCCATGTCCAGTTTTAACTGTTGCTTTCTGACCTGCATATAGGTTTCTCACGAGGCAGATCAGGTGGTCTGGTATTCCCATCTCTTTCAGAATCTTCCACAGTTTATTGTGATCCACACAGTCAAAGGCTTTGGCATAGTCAATAAAGCAGAAATAGATGTGGTTCTGGACCTCTCTTGTTTTTTTGATGATCCAGCGAATGTTGGCAATTTGATCTCTGGTTCCTCTGCTTTTTCTAAAACCAGCTTGAACATCTGGAAGTTCATGGTTCACATATTGCTGAAGCCTGGCTTGGAAAATTTTGAGCATTACTTTACTAGTGTGTGAGATGAGTGCAATTGTGCGGTAGTTTGAGCATTCTTTGGCATTACCTTTCTTTGGGACTGGAATGAAAACTGACATTTTCCAGTCCCGTGGCCACTGTTGAGTTTTCCAAATTTGCTGACATATTGAGTGCAGCTCTCCCTCCTTAGCTTGGACAGTTTAGACCCAGTTACTCTTTCCTATCTTTCCTTGACACCCACATCTGGGGCAGGGGTGGGAGGGAGGGGGCCCAGTGGAGGAGGAGGGTACAGGTTCCAAAGCCAGAGCTGCTGAGGCCGAAGGTCAGCAGCTCTGACCTTTGACTTGAAGGTCAAAACTGCTCCTCAGACAGCTTCTATTAATATCTCCATCCTCAGCTCCCAGCAGCCTATTTTAGGCACAGTCAGTTTTGCAAAATAATTATGAATGAAAGTATTTTGTTACTCACTTGACAGTTTCACACATACTGTGTCTAATTTCTACTACAGGCCTA
>NC_057393.1:17577762-17662161 GCF_019320065.1 Cervus canadensis
GAGTTTACCCAAACTCTTGTCCATTGAGTTGGTGATGCCATCCAACCATCTCATCCTCTGTCGTCCCCTTATCCTCCTGCCCTCAATCTTTCCCAGATCAGGGTCTTTTCAGATGAGTCAGCTCTTCGCATTAGGTGGCCAAAGTATTGGAGTTTCAGCTTCAGTATCAGTCCTTCCAAGGAACACTCAGGACTGATCTCCTTTAGGATGGACTTGTTGGATCTCCTTGCAGTCCAGAGGACTCTCCAACACCACAGTTCAAAAGCATCATTTCTTCAGCGCTCAACTTTCTTTATAGTCCAACTCTCACATCCACACATGACTACTGGAAAAACCATAGCTTGACTAGACGGACCTTTGTTGGCAAAGTAATGTCTCTGCTTTTTAATATGCTATCTAGGTTGATCATAACTTTCCTTCCAAGGAGTAAGCATCTTTTAATTTCATGGCTGCAGTCACCATTTGCAGTCATTTTGGAGCCCAAAAAATAAAGTCAGCCACTGTTTCCACTGTTTCCCCATCTATTTGCCATGATGTGATGGGACCAGATGCCATGATCTTAGTTTTCTGAATGTTGAGCTTTAAGCCAACTTTTTCACTCTCCTCTTTCACTTTCATCAAGAGGCTCTTTAGTTCTTCACTTTCTGCCATAAGGGTGGTGTCATCTGCATATCTGAGGTTACTGATATTTCTCCCGGCAATCTTGATTCTAGCTTGTGCTTCTTCCAGCCCAGCATTTCTCATGATGTACTCTGCATATAAGTTAAATAAACAGGGTGACAAAATACAGCCTTGACATATTCCTTTTCCTATTTGGAACCAGTCTGTTGTTCCATGTCCAGTTTTAACTGTTGCTTTCTGACCTGCATATAGGTTTCTCACGAGGCAGATCAGGTGGTCTGGTATTCCCATCTCTTTCAGAATCTTCCACAGTTTATTGTGATCCACACAGTCAAAGGCTTTGGCATAGTCAATAAAGCAGAAATAGATGTGGTTCTGGACCTCTCTTGTTTTTTTGATGATCCAGCGAATGTTGGCAATTTGATCTCTGGTTCCTCTGCTTTTTCTAAAACCAGCTTGAACATCTGGAAGTTCATGGTTCACATATTGCTGAAGCCTGGCTTGGAAAATTTTGAGCATTACTTTACTAGTGTGTGAGATGAGTGCAATTGTGCGGTAGTTTGAGCATTCTTTGGCATTACCTTTCTTTGGGACTGGAATGAAAACTGACATTTTCCAGTCCCGTGGCCACTGTTGAGTTTTCCAAATTTGCTGACATATTGAGTGCAGCTCTCCCTCCTTAGCTTGGACAGTTTAGACCCAGTTACTCTTTCCTATCTTTCCTTGACACCCACATCTGGGGCAGGGGTGGGAGGGAGGGGGCCCAGTGGAGGAGGAGGGTACAGGTTCCAAAGCCAGAGCTGCTGAGGCCGAAGGTCAGCAGCTCTGACCTTTGACTTGAAGGTCAAAACTGCTCCTCAGACAGCTTCTATTAATATCTCCATCCTCAGCTCCCAGCAGCCTATTTTAGGCACAGTCAGTTTTGCAAAATAATTATGAATGAAAGTATTTTGTTACTCACTTGACAGTTTCACACATACTGTGTCTAATTTCTACTACAGGCCTAAGAGGTAGGCATTAGTATACCCATTTCACAGGTGATAAAATTGAGACTGTGAGAGGGCACATGACTTCCCCAACTATTCAGTGTCCAAAGTCTAGTGATCTCCAGAAGAGATACATCTCATCCCTTTATCTTTGTCAAATCACTTCCACAAACAGTTTTCCATGATGACCCTGTCAGATGGAGGTGAATAATAACCCTGTTTTACAAGTGTGGGATCGAGCAGCATAAACCCTTGCAGTCCCATGGCAGTTCTGTTCTCTTCTTCCAGAACCTTCTTTGAAAGACCACGACAACTGTGGTGATTAAAAAGGAGTCTGATTCTCCCACAGCATAAGCTCCCAGAGGCGAGAGGGAGGTCAGGTAGGAATCTGAAGGAGCCGTGTTAACCTTTTCAATTACAAAAGCCTACAGGGACTTAATTCAGCAAACCACCCTCAAGACCACAAGAATTTATGATCTTTCTAAATATACCCAAACGAGTCTCCGGAAGTATCTCAGGTAGCCAGAATCCAGCTCCATAAAGCATATAAATACATTTAAAATAGTAGTAAATGTTTCCACCCTTCTGCTTTTTTAATGACTGAATGCACCCCAAATAGAAATGTTGGCAGTCAACCCTTTAATAATGCTATTTACATTTAACTTATCAGGGTATAAATAGAAGCACAGTAGGCATACATACCAGACCTTGGTTTATGTGTTTTCAACTTCAGAGCCAGCCAGTCCTAATTTTGTACTGACAATAAAAATACAGAAAGACACGAGTGTTCTTGTTTCATCCTAAGCTTCCAGCTCTGGTGCCCTTCAGTATATTCAGTTTTCTCTGGAGCATCTCAGAGGAGAGAGTCTTCAAATGGACTTAGCTTTCCAAATCAGGAATGAGAGGGGGATTTCTTGTGAAATGTTTCGTAGTGGTGGCTGCAGTACAACTCTAGAAAATGATCAACTGGCACAAATTAGGGTGGACACAGAAAGAAACAATATTTCCTAACTGCACATAAAAGCGGTCCAGATATCCCCCACCCAACCCTTCCTTGCACCCTCACATTGTTCAGATTTCAGGTTCTTGAAGGAAATGTATTTCTTTTGACATTTAATAATGTCTGTTGACATGCAACATCCCTGCTAGGGCTTTTCATTTTTTTATTAAATGATGTAAGTTCTGTAACTGATACCAGTTGTCATCAAACATCTTAAAGCCAATCAGGCCTCGAGTCATCAATATTTATTGTCCCTGGTGGGGGAGAGGCTGTTTTCAGTTTGGGGCAGATGGGTTTAATTTTTAAGTGGAATAGTTAAAGCAGACGCACCTAGTATAAAATATCAGACCAGCAAGGATCTGCCAACATGGTACAATTGAGATGTTCACGCAGCTGAAAGGAAGAGGATGGGGGAAGAGAAGGAGAGAAAGGGAGGAGAGAAGAAGAAAGCGGAGGAGGCAGGCACAGAAGAGAGACTGGGAAAGAGTGGATGTGGGGAAAGGAATAAAGACAGGAGAGACAAAAAAGAAAAAAAGGTGTGGATTCTCATCAGATGTATGGTGTGTACATGAACAAAAATTTCTGTTCCAGTGCAGGCTATCAAAAAAGGGAGACTTCCCTGCTGGTCCAGTGACCATGACTTTGCATTCCCAATGCAGGGGGCCCAGGCTGGATACCTGATCAGGGAACTAGATCCCACATGCTGCAACTGAAGATCCCTCACCCTGCAACGAAGATGAAAGCTCCCATGTGCCACAACCAGGACCCGGCACAGCCAAATCAATCAATCAATCAATCAATTGTAATATGACTTAAAAAAAAAAAAGACTCAGGGCCATGAAAGGAGACACCATGCTCTGCAAGGGTGTGCTGAGTACTACAGCACAAAAGGAATTAGAGAAAGTGCAAGGGAAATACAAGAGAATGAAAGTAAAAGAGAGAAGGTGAAAAGCAAGGCAAGAAGGAAAATAAATAAGATATAGTGTGAGAGAAAGTGAAAGACACAAAACAAGAATGTGAAAAATGAGTGAAAAAAAATCAACGAGGGATGGAGAGATCTGTAGAGAGAAAAGGTGAAAGAGGAGTCAGCCAGAGGCAGGGTCAGGAGATGCTAGTGGGTCTGACAGCTGGTACCAGTCTGGGAAGAAAGGGAACCAGGACACGGGCCAGCATGCTAGGGGCAGGGTGGGATGGGGTAGGAGCTTGGGTAGGCTTTGGCAAGCTAGTCACAACCAGAGCTGGGGGAGTGCATCAGTTTATTTGTGGCACCTTCATCTGTCCTACCTGTGTCCTCTTCCCCATTGGAGGTCTCTGTCTTATGTATCTGGCTTCTAGAATCTTCTCACACTCTACCTCGGGAAAGGCTCGGAGTATATCATTCACACCGAGGCATAAATGACCAATAAAGCTTAATAGGATACTCCTGGCTGGTTCAAGGTTTACTTACTTGATTTTAGTGCTAATGGCAAATACACAGACCAGTGTCAGCCTGTGTGTGTCGATTGCTCGGTCGTATCCAGCTCTTTGCGACCCCATGGTGTATAGCCTGCCAGGCTCCTCTCTCCATGGAATTCTCCAGGCAAGAATGCTGGAGTGGGTTGCCATTCCCTTCTCCAGGGAATCTTCCTCATCCAGGGATCAAACCCAGGTTTTCCGCATTGCAGGCAGATTCTTTACCATCTGAGCCACCATGGAAGCTCTCAATGTCATCCAGGTAAGGAAAATTTCAGATGTGAAGCTGGCAGCCAAGCCTCATCCCATAGACAAGTCTATCCTGCCTCCTGAATGTTCTGTTTGGAGTACTTCTTAGGCCCAAAGTTCTTTTTTTGGTGGGGTTAGGGGATGCTCCAATACTGTGGCCACCTGATGTGAAAAGCTGACTCATTGGAAAAGACCCTGATGCTAGGAAGGATTGAAGGTAGGAGGAGAAGGGGGCGAGAGAGGATGAGATGTTTGGATGGCATCACCGACTCAGTGGACACAAGACTGAGCAAACTCCAGGAGATGGTGAAGGACAGGGAGGCTTGACGTGACGCAGTCCATGGGGTTGCAAAGAGTCAGACACGACTTAGTGACTGAACAACAGCAGCGGATGGGAGTGATAGAAGAATGACTAAGCCTTGAGCCTAGATGGCGCTGCACAAACCTTGGGAATGCAGTCCTGAGCTGCTGAACAGAGAGACCAGAAAGTGGGATCTCCAGGGAACAGAGGATGAAGAATGTTGTCTCTCATCCTGGGACTTCAGGGGCCTCTTGCAGAGAGCAGGGCCTGGGGGGAGGAGGGGTCAGGAATGGACTCCTTGCCCTCAGTGTCCCTGAACGCCCAATTTCTGCCCACGCTCGCTTCTGTGCTGACGTCAAAGTCAGAGGGAAGAAAGGAAGAAGGAAGGAAAAACCTTAACAAAGAGAGCTTCCAAAAAAGCTCCTGGTGAAAAAGAAATAGGTCAAACCTCAAAGCCGCTCAGCACACTCTGCCTAGTGGTTCAGCCCACCACTTGCGTTTTGAAATTACAGGCCTCCGTATTTATGTAACCTGGCCTGTGATGTAGGCGGGGGCAGGGTGCCCTCCCATGGTGTGGATAAGGATTCTGAGGCAGGGAGAGTCCCCACACAGGGTCCCAGAGAATGTTCAAAGCACCAGAGGAGCCAGACCCAAAGACCTCACTCGTATCTGCTATCTTCCTTCCCTCCTCGGAAGAATGAGAGGCTGGGGCAGGTATTAATGTTACAATATCCCGTAACTGACCTCTATTTCTCCCACCCTATCTTGTACATTTCTGAGTAGAAAGATGCTGTATTCTCTAGCTCTCTCCTGAATTTTCCCATCGGATCTGGACAAGTGTCAGAGCCTGAATGCCACCCTGGTTTCTTCTGTTGATGTGCATCCAGGCCACCCTTGGAGGTTACCTGGTAGCTCACTGACAGCTCACCTTGCATCCCTTGAAATGGTTGCCTGCCATTCCTTGTCCAAACACCTAGCTAGCCACCCAGAACTTCACTGGAGAAATTGTTGTTGTTACTTAGTCGCTCAGTCGTGTCTGACTCTTTGTGACCCCATGGACTGCAACATGCCAGTCCGTGGGGTTTCCCATGCAAGAATACTGGAGTGGGTTGCCATTTTCTTCTCTCCAGGGGAATGTTCCCAACCCAGGGATTAAACCTGCATCTCCTGCATTTTCAGGCAGATTCTTTACCACTGAGCCAGCAGGCAAGCCCCACTGCGGATATTACAGTCCTTGTATTTCTAGAGAATTGAGCTGATTAGAAGGTTCCTGTTTCCCCTTATCCTCACTAACGTTTTGTCTTTTCTTCTGACTTTTCTAATTGTTGCCAGCCGGCATCTCACTGCTTTTTAATTTGCATCTGTGTTATTACTGATGAGGTTGAAGAGTTCTCCATAAATTTATTGGCCATTTAACTTTTCCTTCTAAGAGCTACCCATGTCGCCCCATTAGATTTTCTGTCTTTCTCTTGTTAGTTTCCAGTATCATATTCTAGAGTCTATTCCGTTGTTAGTTTTAGATAATGTTCATTATTTCTTCCCAGTCTGTCACCCATCAGTTAATTATGGCTCTAGTGGCTGTGTTTGAACAGATATTTTAAATTTTGATGTAGTCAAGTTCACCGATTTTTGCCATGTGGTTTATGCTTTTGCTGTCTTTTTGAAGAAAGCTTTACCACCCTAAGGTCAAAAAGATATTCTTTTACATATTCTTCTATTGAATACACAGCATTTTCCTTTCACATGTAGGTCTTTTTTGAGCTTATTTTTGAATGTGGTTTGAATTAGAGTCAAACTTTATTTATGTTCACCCAGTGAGCCAGTTACCCCAACAGAATCTATTAAATAATTCACTTTTTTTCTTCTGCTGAATCCTTGTGCCTGTTTATCATATATCATCAGTCTCTTTCTGAGTTTTCTTCTTTATTCTATTCATCTGTTTGTCTGTGCTTACACGAATACCCCATAATCTATAGTATCATGTCTTCGTGGAATGTCTTGATATCTAAAAGAGCAAAACTTTCTTTCTTTCTTTTTATTTTTCAAAATTATCTTAGCTATTTATATAGCTTTATTTGTCTTAATTTCAGAAGATTTATAAAGGTCAAAAAAAAGTGTAGAATTTTATTGAATAGAATTTTAGGAATTGATGTGGAGAGGATTGACATTTAGGTTTCTTTATGTATAAATATGTTCTTTGTCTCTATTCAGTATTATTTTATTTAAGTTGTTTTCTCTGTAAAGATCTTGAGTATTTTTAGGTGGATCTCTAGATACTCCTGGTAATAGAGGGTGATAGTAGACTGTTATCAATCGTGACATGGGTTCTATTATATTTTTCTAGTAGATTATCTCTGATATAGTGGAACCCCAGTGATTTTTTTTTAACTTTTTAAATCCTCAACTTTACTGGCACAAATATTTATAGACAACAAGATGTACCCACTTTGACTATAGGCTTTAATGAGTTTTAACAAGTGTGTACACTGATGTAATCCCCACCACAATCAAAATATAGAACATTTCTGTCACCTGACAAAGTCCCCTCTTGCTGATCTGTAATCAATCCTTATACTCTCTAGTCACCCAAGGCAACCACTGATTCTCCTTCTATCTCTATAGGTTAGAATTGCCTTTTTAAGAATTTTATTTCCTAATTTTTCTTTAGTTGTGTATGGAAATAAATTAATTTTTGAATATTGACCTCGTATCATGAAATATTGTTAAATTAGTATATTAGTTCCAGTTTTATGTTTGTAGACTCTTGGAATTTTCTACATAGACAATCAGATAAATTCTCTAAATAAAGATAATTTCACTTCTTCTTTTCCAATCTTCATCCCTTCGATTTAAAAGTTTCTTCCCTATATTCACACTGTCTGGGACCACCAGTACAATAGTGAACAGACGTGGTAAGAACAGACATCTTTGCTTGTTTCCAACCTTAAGAAAGTTTTGCTTTTCACCCTAAAGTATGATGTTAGCTCTGGGTATTTCTTACAGATAATTTTGTCAGTTTGAGGACGTTCTTTCTTATTCCTAATTAGTTGAGGGTTATTATCATAGATGGATATTGAATTTTATCAAATGTCTTTTCTATATCTACTAAGATGATCATATAAGGTTTCTCCTCTATTCTATCAATAAGGTGAATTGTGTTTGTCGGTTTTTTGTTTTTTCTTTTTTTGCATCTCTGAGATAAACCCTGCTTGGACACAATGTATTCTCCATTGTATACATTATTGGTTTAGATTTACTAAACCTTGTTAATGATTTTTGCAGGTATTTTATGAAAACTATTAGTCTATAACTTTTTTCTTTTAATTTCTTTTACTTTTTTGTCTTGTTTTGATATTCAGGTAATACCAACTTTATGAGTTAGGAAGTATTCCCTCTTGGTCTGTTTTCTGAAATAAAAAAATTTAAGATTGATGTTGTTTCTTCCTTAAATGTTTGATAGCCTTTACCAGTAAAGACGTCTGAGCCAGGATTTTTCCTGTGGGAAAGTTTTTAATTACTAATTTATTTTTAAAACTGATTTAAGAGCTTCCCTGGTAGCTCAAACAGTAAAGAATCTGCCTGCAATGCAGGAGACCCAGGTTCGATCCCTGGGTTGGGAAGATCCCCTTGAGAAGGGAACGGCAACCCATTGCAGTATTCTTGCCTGGAGCATCCCATGGACAGAGGAGACTGGTGGGCAAGAGTAGGACATGGCTGAGCCACTTAGCACACACACACAGGAGGTTCTCATTAGTCATCTATTTTAATAGGGATACATGTCAGTCTCAATCACCCAGTTCATTCCATCCCCTTCCCCCTAACCATGTTTGTTTTCTACATTTGTGACTCTTGTTTCTCTTTGCAAATGAATTCATCTGTACCATTACTTTTAGATTCCACATAGAAGTGATGATATATGATTATTTATCTTTCTCTTTCTGACTTACTTCATTCTGTATGACAATTTCTAGGCCCATCCACGTCACTGCGAATGGCATTATTTCATTCCTTTTTATGGCATGGAGTTCTTTCTCTGTCCGACCTCCTTCCTCTCTGGTTCTCTGCCCACAAGTTCCAGTCTCCTCAGCCACATCAAACTCTGACCTCTTTCTTCCCAGCTCAGTGAGGCAGCCATGAGCTGCTTGAGGAAGTGCCCTCAAGATGGGGGTTGGTACTCCAAGTGCAGGCTGTCACTCAGGTTAACTTGAGAAGTGCCCTCTTTGGCCTGTATTCCAGAATATTCTTCCAGGCAGGTCAGGATTGATTTGCCTCATTTGTTTGCCTTTTTTGAAAGATCACAGTCCTGTGTTGTCTGTTGGTCAATACCTGAAAACAGCTGTTTCATATATTTTAACCTATTTTCTAGTTGTTTATGGTAGGATGGTAAGCCCTGTCCCAGGCCTTCAACATAAGCAGACCATAAGCAGAAGTCAGGGGCTTCCCTGATAACTTAGTTGGTAAAGAATCCACCTGCAATGCCGGAGACCCATTTTCATTCCTGGGTTGGGAAGATCTGTTAGAGAAGGGATAGGCTACCCACTCAGTATTCTTGGGCTTCCCTTGTGGCTCAGCTGGTAGAGAATCTGCCTGCAATGTGGGAAAGCTGAGTTCGATCCCTAGGTTGGGAAGATCCGCTTGGAGCAAAGGAAAGGCTACTGAGGGTCGCAAGGAGTCAGACACAACTGAGCAACTTTCACATTGAAGCAGAAGTCAGAGATAAATTTTTTTTCATTGAGGTGTATATATAAATATTCTTGTATCTAACAATCTTGCCAGGCACTTATGAGTCTTAAGAGGTTTTTTTTTTTTCTATTGATTCTGTTGGATTCACTGTGAAAATGATCATTTACAAATAAGTATAATTTTAAAATAAATTTCAATTTCCATGTTCTGTCTCATTTTTTTCTTGTGTTAGACAGAACATCCTATAGTATATTGTTTAAAAGCATAGAGCATATATTTATCTCGTTAGCAATCTTAATGAAATTTACCTGAATTTTTTTCATTGAGTTTAGATTTTGCTCATGTGTATGTAATGAACACTTACCAATTTAAGGAAAGCTTTTTCAAAATACCTTTTCTCTGAGTTAAAAAAAATCATAATCAGATGCTGAACCTTATGAAAATCATATTCTGAATATACTGAGATAACAATGTAATTTTTCTTTAGTACATGAAATATGGTGAATTTCATTACTCTATTGTCTGGAGTTAAGCTATACTTTGTCATTATTTATTTTAACTATATTGTTGAACTTGGCTGTAATTGTAATATTTTTCTAGCATACTCCTCTCATAAAATATGTTAGATAGCTGTCCCTCCTGATTTCTGAAACAACTTGTGTGAGTTAGGATTATCCCTTACTTTGATGATTTAATAGAACTTTTCTAAAATTATATTGGAGTTTACAGTGGAAACATAGTTGATCACCATATCTATGGTTGATACTTGAGCAACATAAGGTTTAGGGGTGCCAACCCTTTGTGGAGTCAAAAATCCACAAATGACTTTACAGTTGGTCATCCATATTGTGGTTCCATCCACGTACATAATGATGTAGTACTATAGTACACATTTAGTGAAAATAACCCACCAATTAGTGGACTTGCACTGTTTGAACCCATGTTGTTCAAGAATCAACTGTATTACTTTATGAGCTATTTCTATTCAATATTTCTATTTGTCTTATCCTAATTTTGGCCCCTTTTTTTTTTCTGACAACTTATCCATTTTGCCTCAGTCTTTTGGCATATAGCTATTCTAATATAATATTTTATTGTTATCCTCTGATTTTTCACTGCATCTATAGGTATTTATCTGCTTTAATTATGTATCTATTTATTTGTATCTCCTCTCCTTTTATTTAAAAATCAATTTTTAATGATAAATCCTTATGAAAAAAGAAACTGTTTGGTATCTTGGCTGAGGTACCAGATACACAAAACTAAACATGTGACAAAGTCGCTTAGGACTTTGTCATATGTCTGTGTGTGTGTACAATTGAATCACTTTGCTTAACACTTGAAACATTGTAAATAAATGGTACATCCATAAAAAAGAATAAATTGAGTGCAATAAGTTGAAAAAATTGCATAGAACTAAGTATACACACATGCATACATACAAATATGAGTAAGTAAAACTGTAAAATTCTAAATAAAATCAGTATACTGTACTATTGTCAATAACCTGGTTGTGCCTTGCACTATGGTTTTGTAAAATGTTACCTTTGGGGGAAAAAGTACATGAAATTTCTCTATGCTATTTCTTATGATTGCATGTAAATTTACAATTCACTCAACCAAAATTTCAGTTAAAAAATCAGTTTTACCAGATGTTTGTCTCATCTCATTAATCTTTTCAAAGTGCTACCTTCTGGTCTTGTTAGTCTTGTCAATGTTTATCTGTTCTCTGTTTTATTAATTTCTAGCCTATTTTTATTATTTCTTTCCATCATGCCTTTTTGAGGTTTCTGTTTTGCTGCTGAAAACATATGAAAGTTTAGATCTCAAAGCTTAGATGATTTGTTTTCAGGTTTGTTTTTTTTTTCCTGGACAAATGTATTTAAAGCCATATGTTCCTTCTTTCATCTGTTGCACAAATTATGGTATACAGTGTTTGCATTTGCATTTGGTTTTAAGTATTTTAGAACTTCCCTCACGATTTTCTCTTCAACCCAAGAGTAATTAAATAGTACACTTTTTAGTTACGCAGTGGATGTAATTTTTAAAGCTAATAGTTTGATATTGGTTTCTTCTTTTCCTGACATAAGAAAACATTGTCTGATGCTAATTCTTTAGAATTTATTGAGGTTTCTTTAATGGCTAAGTCAATAGCTAAGTTTTTGTGTATGTTCCATGTGCACTCAAAAAATGATGTATATTCTGTATCAAATACATTATTCTATAAACATCTATTAATGTGAGTTTACTAATTGTGTGTATTTCTGGACCTTGGTTCTTATTTATTTATGTTTTTGGTTTTTACTTTTGAACCAAGCTGGAATCATTGTTTGTTTTTTTAATCAGTGAATTTAACCTATTTACGGTTACTATTGGGTTTCCCAGGTGGTGCTAGTGGTAAAGAACCTACCGGCCTGTGCAGGAGACATAAGAGACTCAGGTTCCATCCTTGGGTTAGGAAGATCCCCTGGAGGCGGTCATGGCAACCCACTCCAGTATTCTTGCCTGGAGAATCCCATGGACAGAGGAGCCTGGCGGGCTAGAGTCACAAAGAGTCAGATAGGACTGAAGTGACTTGGCATGCAAGCATGCTGCTGCTGCTGCTAAGTCGCTTCAGTCGTGTCCGACCCTGTGCGACGCCATAGACGGCAGCCCACCAGGCTCCTCCGTCCCTGGGATTCTCCAGGCAAGAACACTGGAGTGGGTTGTCATTTCCTTCTCCAAGGCATGCATGCATGCTAAGTCGCTTCAGTCGTGTCCGACTCTGTGTGACCCTATGGACAGGAGCCCACCAGGCCCCTCTGTCCACAGGATTCTCCAGGCAAGAGTACTGGAGTGGGTTGCCATTTCCTTCTCCAGGCATGCAAGCATGCACAGTTACTATTCTACTAAGATGAATTTTTGCCACTTTATTTATCCATTTCCATTTACCGTACTGTCTTAGGTCAAGTTCTCTAGAAGCAGAGCCTGAAACAGAGATTTTTGTTCAAGAGCTGTCTTAGCAGAGAGCTCTCAGGAGAAGGAGGAGCACAGAACAGAGCGGGGGAAGTGGACTTAGACTGTGTTTTCAGCTGGAGCTGAGCCTCCGCTGAGTAGGATGGCAGACCACCCTGGCTAGTCTGGAGCCCAGCTTGATGCTAACCTGCTTCCTCCAGCAGCTGCTGGTGGGCACTGCTGTACCTCCCAGCGGAGATAAAGGCCTGTGGTCTGCCCGGGACAATGTGAGAAAGAGAAAAGGGCAAACCTTAAAGGCTCTCCCACACCCAGGGAGCTGACCCTGTTTTATTTTGGAGGTTCCTGCTCTTCAACTGGAGATCCATCATCTTCTCTCTGCTTAGAGGTTGATTCCACGTGTCTCCCCTCTCATTTTGCAGTTTCATCCACCTTCCTCTGGTCTCCATGGCGCCTGCAGGGCGGGGGTCAGGGAAGGGCACCGCAGCCTCTGTCCATTTACCATCATGTGCTACTGTTTGAGCTTCCACTCACTTCCTTCTGTCACGGGCTTCTCTGAGGACCCAGGTCCACTTTGATGAGTGAGTCAGAGGCTAACCTGAGTGACAGCCTGCACGTGGAGTACCAGTCCCCATCTCTTCCAGTATTGTCGGTTCTCCCATCCTCTAGCATGATTCCTTTCCCAGGAGGCTCCCCCATCTTTCAGGTAGATAGATTCCTGCTAGGGAGTCCTCAGATCCCTGGGACTGGTTCCCATATGCTTACATCTTTGGAGGAAAGTAGTTCAGACTCCAGCTAAGACTCCCCTTTAGTTGTATATTATACATGACTTGAACTGGATCAAACTCTGTGAGTGAAAGAAGAACATATAAAGGTAGAAACAAAACACTTACTAATAAAATTAGGAAGATTACAAGTCATACACAAGAAGAGGTAGAAGGATTCTTTCAGGAAAGATATTTGGATTCGAGTTTCAACTTTACCTGGCAACTAAGGTAAACCAGATAGGCACTGGGCCACACTCAACTGGGGATTAACCCTGAATGGATCACTTGGAAAATCAACAGCAAACATTTCTAATTTAAAAATTCCTCTTTTTCAAAGCCAGTGTATCTTTAAACAAGTTGGTCAGCTTCTTCCTCACTTCTTTTTTCTGGCTGATTTTTTTCTTCAAACTCGCTTGACAAGTGAAAAAATAATCATGTTCCAGACTAAGTCCATTGATTTCTTTGCTTTGCCTTTTGCTTCCATTTTATTATTGGATTTAGAAAAATATTTTAAAGGTGTGTCTTCACTGTCCCCTCACCAGGCTTTCGTGGGTTCTGGGAGAGAGGTGCAGGATTGGGTTCAAATGGTGTGTGTGTGTGTGTCTGTGTGTGTGTGTTTTCTGCCCCCTCCCCAAACAGTTCATGTCATACCTCGAAGCCTTGTGCTGGGTTTTTTTTGTTATAAACTATCCCCACTTCACAAGTAGCCTCAAGCAACAATTAGTCCTGCATGTAATTTCTGAATCAAATGGCGGGTTTGAGTGAGAACCGTGCAAGCAGTTTGGAAGCAGATGTAGCCCGAGGTGAAGTCACTCTCCATGTTTAATGGGAGGCAGGAAGGGGGTGGAGGGAAAGGGGGGACACACAGCCTGGTGTCTGACCCAGCACTCTGAATGAGGCACCAGAGAATGGAGATCACCATGCGGTGGGCAGAATAATGGCCCCTGCAGATGTCCACACCCTCATCGCCCCACGCCTGTGAACACCTTACCTGACAGGGCAAAGGAGACATTGCAGATGAGATTAAGGTGGAGGACCTTGAGATGGGGAGGTTAGCCTAGATTATCTGGGTGGGCGCCACTAGTCCTTAAAAGTGAAGACCCTTTCCTGGCAGTGGACAGACAGAGGTGTGCCCAATAGAAGGGTCAGCAAGATTTAATGCTGCTGCCTTTGAAGATGGAGGAGGGGACCGTAAGCCAAAGTAGGCAGTGGCCTCTGGGAGCTGGAACAGGCAAAGAAGTCGATTTTACCCTAGACGGACCAGGAGGAAGGCAGTCCTGCTGACACCTCCATTTGAGCCCAGTGAGACCCATGTCTGACTCTTGTAAAATACTAAATTTTTGTTGTTTCAGTCACTTAGTGGTACTTTTACAACATCACAGAAGATGAATGTGGGCTGCCTCCAATCCTGCCTCTTACTGCCCTAATGTTTGGCCACACCACTGAACTCTTCGTGAGCCTTGATGCGCTCATCAGTAAAATGGGGACAGAGTTATTTTTTTATCATCCAAAACAGTCCAGGCCTGGCCAGCGCATGGGGAAAGGGAAGTCAGCTAAACTATACCGTACAAATGTGTGCCTCTGCCCCGTTTCTAAGCAGCCAGCAAGCACCAGCAAGCCCCCTTCCCACCCACCTTTCTGCAAGACAAGTTCCACATCCTCTTGCACTCAGGAAGTGGCCTGTAGCTTTTTAGCCAGGCCCCACATGCCAGTTAAAGGTTTACCAGGTGGCACTAGTGGAAAAGAACCCACCTGCAAGCAGGAGATAAAAGGGATGTGGGTTCAGTCCTTGGGTTGGGAAGATCCCCTGGAGGAGGAAATGGCTACCCATTCCAGTATTCTGGCCTGGGGAATCCCACAGACAGAGAAGCCTGGTGGGCTACGGCCCATAGCGTCCAAAGAGTCGGACACAACTGAAGCGACTTAGCACGCACTTGCCTGTTTCAACTTAGCCCCGCAGAAAGGACTCTGCTGTCAATTTCACAGCCCCTTACTGCTCTTTGATGCTAACCCCTCAACTCAGCGCTCAGCAGCCTCTATTACCACTCCCCACTCGTCTTGGGGAGCATCCTTGACCTTGTACCCAGAACTCCTTTCCATCAAAATTTATCTGTCCTGTGTCCCACCCCCTCCCCTCAGGGGCTTGTCCTCGACAGATCTGAAAACTTCCAGGAGAGTGGGGAGGTGGCAAAGATCATTATTTTCCTCTTGACAGCTTTGCCCAAGGCTGGCCCTGAAGCAGATAATCCACCCAGAGCGAGTTGGGGGCACAAGCTGCTTCATGCTTTTTGTGATGCGAACATGCAACGTGCACAATCTATGCAACCCTTGTTTGGAGTAACATCTTCTAGGAATCAGCCTCAAAGCACCCAGTCAAGGCTGTGCTTCTTCCATTCAGGAGGCTAGAGGGTTGGGGGAAGGATCTGCTGTCTCAACAGCATCCTCTTGGAATCAGCAAGAAGCTTTTCTACCTGGAGTCCTCAGGGGCTCTTGCCAGGGTCGCTGATCAGCAAGACCTTTCAGATTCAGGCTGAATCTTTCTGTGGAAGCTCCAGCCAGTTTTCAGAAGCTGAGCCTAAGTACCCACGCCCACCATGGGCGAGGGTCCTGGACAGAGTCATAAAGCAGCTCTGGTGGATGAAAATGCCTCAGACACAGCCACCCTCCATGACCTAAACTCTGAGCCGAGCCCAGGGGAATGTGGGACACACCATGGACTCTCCTCACCAACTCTCAGGGTAGTGTCCTCTCCTAAGAAAAGAATTTGAAAAAGCTCCTAGGAGTTCTAAAGTGCATTCTGGTTATGCTCATTTCCAAAGGCAAAACTCCAAATCCCCGAATGATAGGCAAACATGCCTTGGTTACCTTACCACCCTGGAGCAGGGGGAGGGAGGTCAAGATGGAAAAGGATGAGGACAAAAGAAAACGTGAACTTTGAGGTGCCTTCCAGGAGCTGGTTGTTGAAGCTGGCCCGAGAGCATCTTGCTCTCGCCTGAAGGTGCCACAAGATGGCAGCATTTCTGAATGTTTCAGACTCACCCAGGTGCCGCCTCTCAGGGCGCTGGGGTGCTTTGGCGCCTGGTCAGGAGTACAACCTCCCTCGTGTTCAGGAGGATTAAGAGTCCCGGCCTGGGCTGCTCCGTCGTCAGCCAGAGACGGGAGAGAAGAGGGCCAGGGCAGAAGGGCTAGAGCTCCATGGTGAGCATTCAGCTGTTTCAACAAAATCAGCGTTGAACCCAAGTGCCTGCTGGCCAGTGGCCACTTTGGATGTTGGCTGGTTTGTCTTAGTTTGTCTGAAAAACTAAATGCTTATTTGGCCAGATGTTGTGCGGGGGTCAAGGAACTTTGCAGCACTTGAGAAAATACATCCCCCCCCATCCCCCTTCTAAGCCTCAATTTATGTGCTCTGGAGGATTTTTTTCAGCATGGCCTGGCATCCGTGCGAGCTTTCGGATTCCTACCCTGTCCTCACCAGAGTGGATGCTGGCAACAATCAATTGGGGTGAAAGAGTGGACAGTTTTTTGCTATTAAGATCCTTACTGGTATTTGTCTGATTCTTTATTCATTCATTCATTCATTCATTCATTCATTCATTCAATAAGGCACTTTTCAATAAATATATATTCGGCACCTACTATGAGCCAAGTGTTCTATTGTGTCCTGGGGATACAAGAATGACCGTTCTACCATCATAGAACTTGTTTCTAGTTGCAGGGAGAGAATAGTGTGTGTATGTGTGTGTGTGTGTGTGTGTGTGTGTGTGTGTATTAGTCATTCAGACATGTCCAACTCTTTACGACCCCATGGACCGTAGCCCACCTTGCTCCCCTGTATATGGGATTCTCCAGGCAAGAATACTGGAGTAGGTTGCCATGCCCTCCTCCAGGGGATCTTCCCAACCCAGGGACTGAACCCAGGTCTCCTGCATTGCAGGCGGGTTCTTTACTGTCTGGGGGGAGTTAATTAATCACAATTATAAAAACTGCTCTGCAGGCAAAGTACAGAGTATTCTGGCAGGGACTCTGGAAGGCTCTGCTCCTTATTAGCAGTCGACCTTGGATGAGTTAGAGAGGGCCTCTGTATAGTCCCTGAGATTTTGCATGAGATGGTGGTGAGGATTAAAGAATTAACGCATGTGACTCTGTCTGGTATATGGTAAATGCTAAACGAGGGCTCTTATTTCTGCCGTGTAGCCCTCACCAGCAGGGTGTGCTATTCACACGTACTCTTCACACACGCAGCGGATGGTGGCATCTTTGACTTAACCTCTCCAAGTTTCAGTTTCCTCATCTGTAAAAAGAAATAATAATGCTGACATCATCATGCAACTGTTGTGAGGATCAAATGAGGTAGGGAAAGAGGGTACATGTTTAGCTTGGTACCTGGTGTCTGTTATTATTATTAGATGTAGAAGGCATGATATCAAAGCTACATGTAAAGATTTAAATCTGCATTTTGGAGTCACACGTCTAGCCCCAGGGTGCCCATTAAAGCGTGTGTTTGGCTAATTAATGGCCCCTTTTCATCTGGTAACTGCCTCCTCTTCGCACCACCTGAAGGGGTTGTTGAGAAAGCTGATGCTGACGGCCTGGCAGTGTGCCCATGCCCTGCTTTCAGGATCAGGTTGGTGTCCATCTCTATGCAGCAGAGAAAGATCTGTCCAAGCTGCCGGCCAGTCAGATCGGCAAAACCAGCTGAGGTGGGAGGAGGGAAGACCACACCCTTTGTGGAGTGACCCAGAGTGACAGCTACTGGCCCCGATATGTCTCCTCAGGCAGCCCTAGAACATAGGCACCTATTTCAACATCCCTATTTTATAGATTAGGACATGGAGGCCCCAGTCACATATCAAGCATGTGCTGGAGCTGGGCTCACACAGGGTCAGCCTGACTGCAGATCCTGAAGGCTGTCTGAGAGGTTTAATGGAATTTCTAGAAAGTCACCGCTTAGCTTGTTGACAAGAGGCACTTAAGTGCTAGTTGAATTGAGCCAAGGGGCCAATTTGGTCCAAATAGGCCATCCATCGGCTCCCACGTGGACAAACACGGCCTGCTAGAAAATGATTAAATGGTGACTCCACCAGCTTGTGTGACGCTATTAGCTTCCTTCCAGCCCACCCTCAGCTGCCCCTGGGTGAGCAGCCTGAGGTGGGCAGATTGCTACCTGTGGACAGGGCGTTCCCGAGAACAGGGCTGTTCTGACAGCATGCTGTCTCATCTGACATCCAAGAAGAAGGTCTCCTGGTCTCAAGACAACCCCAGGTGAAGTCAACCCTGTTCAGACCCCTGAGGGAAAGGCTATTTTTCAGGTTCCCATGGGAGAAGGGAAACAGCAATGTCTCTAAATACTGCCCTCCACCTAACTGGGATGCCAGTGACATCGAGCAACCCGCAGGGCCAGGGAGGGTGAACGCAGGCCAGAGGGCCGATGGCGGCTCAGCCACACAGGTGCTACTGCTGAATCTTCTTGCCGCCTTGGTGTTTGGGACATCCGGGCGGAATTATGACGAAAGTGCTTCTCAGACACAGGAAATTTCAAGTGCTGTCACCAGAATGTTTGGTGATCGAGGGGCTGGGTCCAATGAGGTGTCACAATGGACACACTGTCACACAACAGCGCTTTTGTTTCTCAACACTCGTTTTGTCAAGCTATAGGGGCTTCCCTGGGAGCTCAGCAGTAAAGAATCCACCTGCCAATACAGGAGACGGCTTCGATCCCTAGGTCAGGAAGTTCTCCCGAAGTAGAAAATGGCAACCCACTCCAGTATCGGTACCTGGAAAATCCCATGGACAGAGGAGCCTGGCAGGCTCCAGTCCATGGGGTCACAAAAGAGTCAGACATGACTTAGCAGCTAAACAACAAAAACAACAGTGAAGAGCAGGTATTTATCTCGGCCCAGCATCCATTCCCCTTCTCAGCATAAGATCCTGGGTTTTCCCATGGGGGCCACCCCTTCCCTCTACCTAGTCTTCTGGTTTGGATGGGACTGACTCCTTTCACCAACTCTGGGGGTGTGCACGTGATCACAGCTGACCAATCCCCATGCTTTATGCCCTGGAGGAGTGATTGTTTCTGAGATGGGTGTGTGTCTTCAGCCAGACCAAAAGAGAGTCAGTCCTCCAGTTTCACTGGAATCTGGGGACAGCACACTCTCTTTCTCAGGAGCTGTTAGGCTGATCGCCCATCAACCTGGTTCTGCTGGTGGCTATGTTACTGCCACCTGAGATGAAGCCAGCCTTCAGGAAAGCAGAGGGAAGAGATGAGACTGAGATTCCTGTGACATCTTCTGAGTGGCTGGATTCAACTGTGGTCTTTTCCAGTTAGTGAGTTAATACATTTCTTTTGGAGCTTTTGCAAGTTCAAGTTGAGTTATCGTCTCTTAGACCCGAAACATCGTGTCTGATGGAACATTCCCAAAATATACCAGTGAGTTGGGTGCTGAGAACACAATGAAAATTTCATTTGAGATGTGTTTGACACTTAATAGCAATTGTGATTGTTTTGTGATATTAAAGATGTAAAAGATGTGATATGCCTACATTATGTCACAGAGAAAACAAACAAAAGTAAACAAATACACACTACAACATTATCTAATAAATCCCTGAGACCTGCTTCTCTGGAGGCAGTAAGGTCTGAGTTTGAATTCTAGCTCTGCCAATTATCTAGGGTGACTGTCATAACTGTCATAAGCCTCACTCCCCTCACCTGCAATGTGGTGTTAATGAGAGTAGCTACATCACTGGATCATCATGGAGGACTATCTGAAATAGTAAGAATATCCATCCTTACAGCAGTTCTGGGAGATAGGAACTCAGGGGCAGAACTTGCTCAAGGTCAATAACTAATTCAAGATCAGCCAACTAGTAAGTGGCAGAGCCAGGATTTGGACCTGGGCAGCCTGGCTCAGGGCTTCCACCCTTGACCACCTTGTTTACTAACTCTTGAGCTAAGAGAGGTTGAGTCACTTGCCCAAGGTCGCACTTCCTAACGTGGTACACAGTGCTTTTCAAGTGAGCGGATCCATAGTAAATCTCAACAGATGTTAAGGAGAACACAGAGAGAGGAGAGTGTTGAGCAGCTGGCTACATTTAGGGCAGGGTCATGTCTGCAGTAATGAAGAGAAAATGCAGAGTAGGATTTAGGACACCCGGTTTTAGGCTCTACTCTATTGCAAACCTAACACATGACCTTAGCAAGTCACTTGATTCTCTGGTCTTGCTTCTCTGGCTTCTCATATGTAGATGGGAGGATCAGAACTATCACCCCCCAAAAGCTTGTCCACTGTAAGCATCTACTGGTCCAGGGTTTGGAGCCATTTGTCACAATCAAGGTGAGTGAGGCTACAAGAACTAGACATGGAGAGATGGCTAGATTAGAAGTGCCCATCTCCTGAAGGCTGGGGTTCATGACTTCATCTCCATGCTCTACACTGCTTCCAACTTGGGTCTTCCTTCCAAGTTTTCCACCTTTTTCTAATCTACTCTATTTCCAAGATCAAGGAAGAAAAGTGTGACCAACATAATCCATCTCTGAACTAGAGTGAAGAAAGCCCAGACTAGGCCCTCAGCCTCCTCACATATCTGACTCATGATCAACTCCTAGACTTTTCACTGGAATTGTTTTAAAGGCTTTTTTATCACATCTGAAAATGCTTCCCAAATGGCAACAAACTTTCAGGGGGGAAAAAAAGGGTGTTCTGATGAGTTAAGTGTAAATGAATCAAAACCATATGGGTTAAATTTCCCCTGAAATATACTCAGGATTGATCATTAAGGACAAATGCTTTGGGACAATACAGGCTTTTGGGTGGGAGGGGTGGAGACCATAGGGTCCAACTTGGAACTTCTACTGTGCTTCTAGCAACACCTCCCCAAAGTTCCAGACCCCCCAATTCACTCTCAGTGTTTAACAAATGAACTGATCCTCTGAGGCTGGGACTTAACGGAACTTTTGTTACCTGAATAACCAAGGGCATCTCATTTTAGCTGCTCTTGCTGTGAGTGTCTCTATGAAAAGGTGGTAAACTTGTGAAGGTGGTAAACAACCTTGAACAAACAAGTCAACTTGTTTACTCAGTCAAAGAACATTTACTGAGCCCCCAGTTTGTGTCAGAAGCCGCAGAGTAGGAACTTACCTGGCAGTCCAGTGGTTAAGACTCTGCGCTTCCATTGCAGGGGATATGCATTTCAATCCCTGGTTGGGGAACTCTAAGACCCCACATACCATGTGGAATGGCCAAAAAGAGGGAAAAAAAGAAGAAAAGAAACTGCAAAGTGGTGAGAAGCAAAGAGAAATGAGACCATCCCAGCTGCCCTGTCTCATCTACCTGCTTCATGACACCATTTGCCCTGCTGCTGCTTCTCAATGGGTCTCTCTTGCTCTCGATGCCACCAAGCTCTCTGCTGAGAAGGCTTTCAGATCAATTTGGTAGTATTTTCTCAAGGCTTAGGTTGTTTCCTGGAATGTACTGGATGGCAGTTTATCTACTCTGATGCACACTTGTTCATCAGACACTGTCCTCTCCTATGGAAACACCAAGACAGACCCCTAATGGTTCATCTTGTTTGTCCCCTTCCAACCGAACCACCAGCACAATCTGCCTAGACCTCAAATCTGACCACATCATCCTACTGTTCTGAGAGTCAGAGCTCCTGTGCATCCAGTCAATTAAATGCAAGCTCCCCAGCCTGACAGACAAGGCCGTATAGGACTGATCCTTCCTTGCGCTGATGCTTCTTCAGTCCTCTCTCTCCATTTTGTACGTCACACTCTGGCAATACTGAAGTGCCTGTAGCCCTCGCTACCATGTACTCCATGGTTTCCCGTCTCTGTCTCCTCGTTCATCTAGAATCTTTTACCATTCTTTGCTTCACTAATTCAAGCTCTTGGCCAAATTCCTGAACTCTCCTCCGAGGAACACTGGCTCAGTGAGATGTTGAATATTTTGCTCCATGAAATAGAGGATCTCATGGTCAAAAATGTATGGAAAGTACTCAGTTAGCAAAAGTGAAGTGGGCTTTTTTTCTTTTGCAGACTTTCTCAGAGCCTTGACTCTGCTTTGCTCAGAGTGCTAACGTGCACTGAGGATCTTCAGGATCAAACTTCATTTGATCACAGGATCCTGTTTGTCTCAAATACTTATGACCATCTGTTATTTCTGGGAACATAGTTGAGGAAAACTATCCTGGCAGTAATTCATTCTACAAACTTAAACAGGCAAGTTAATTTGTGCATTCAAAGAACATTTATTATTGTGTCAATCTGATAAAAATGGAGGCTATGAGCAAACTTAAAGCCTCAAAAACTTTTTTAAGAAAAATATGTGCAAAGCACTTATGACAAAAGACTATTTTCTAGAATATATTTTAAAAACTCTCAAATCACAACAGCAAAAACCTACATAATCAAATAGAAAATGGGCAAAAAATATGAATAGACCTTTTACCAAAGAGGTTATCCAGATGGCAAATAAAGACACATGAAGAAAATATTTAATATGATTAGCCATTAGGGAAATGCAAATTAAAACTGCAGTGAGACATCACTATAGACCTACCAGAATGGCTAAAATTTAAAAAATGACAACATCAAAAGCTGGAGAGGATGTAGAGGAACTGGATCATTTATCCACTGCTGGATATATAATATATATTATATAATATATAATATATACATGTATGTGTATATATATATATATATATATATATATACACATTGCTGGAATATAAAAGGGTACCTCCACTTGGGGAAATAGTTGAAATAGTTATACAACTATACATGCAATCACCACATGACCCAGCATTTGTACTCCTGGGCATTTGTTCCAGAAAAAATGAAAACTTATGTTCACATAAAAACCTCTATGTGAATGTTTATAGCAGCTTTATTTATTAAACCCCAAACCTGGAAACAGCCCAGATGCCTCTGAATGAGTGAACAGTTTGTTTAAACTGTGGTACATTCATACCATGGAGTACTACTCAGCAAGAAAAAGGGACTATTAATACACACAACAGCTTGGATTGTGGAGTTAAGAAAGTCAATCCCAAAAGGTCATATACTATATGGCTCCATTTATATAACATTTTTAAAGTGACAAAATCATATAAACAGAGAATACATTAGTGGTTGCTAGGGATTTGCGTGAGGGGTAGAGGGCAAGTGGGAGGTGAATGGATGTGGTTATAAAAGGGCAAGAAGAGAGATCCTTGTGGTGGTGGAAATGTTCTGTGTCTTGACTGTGGTTGTGGTTATGGGAACACACATGTGTTAAAATTGAATAGAAGCTTGTGCAGAGTTTCTGTTTTGCAAGATGAAGAGTTCTGAAGATGGATTGCATGACAATGTCAACACATTTTACACTGAGGTGTGCACTTGAAAATGGTTAAGTTGATAAATTTTATATGATGTATATTTTACTAAATGAAAAAATTAATTTAAAAATGCATGGAACTAAATACACACACATATTAGAGCATAAGTGAAACTGGAGAAATTTGAATAAGATCTGTAAATGCATCCATCTCAGTATCTTAGATTTGAGTTTGTACTATAATTTTGTGAGATGTTACCATGGGAGGAAGTCAGGTAAAGAGTACATGAAATTTCTCTGTATTAATACTTTTTTTACAACTGCATGTAGGTCTACAGTAATATTAAAATAAAAAGTTTATTTTAAAAATCTGCTGTCTCAAACTAAACAACCTCTACCAACTTTTATATCATCTTCTAAGGACATTGCTATTTTTGCTCTTGTGTAAGTGTCTGATGCACTTTTTAAAATAAATTAATTTTTTATTGAAGGGTAGTTGATTTACAATGTGTTAGCTTTTGGTGTGCAGCAAAGTTATTCAGATATATATATATATATATTATTTTTCAGATTCTTTTCCATTATAGGTTATTAAAAGATATTGAATATAGTTCCCAGTAGGACCTTGTTATTTATCTATTTTATATATAACAGTGTGTGTTAACCCGAAGCTCCTAATTTATCCCTCCACTCCCACCTTTCCCCTTTGGTAACCATACATTTGTTTTTAAAGTCTGTGAATCTGTTTTGTAAATAAGTTCATTTTTATCATTTTTTTAGATTCCACATAGAAGAGATACCATAGGATATTTGTCTTTCCCTATCTGACTTACTTCATTTAGTATGATAATCTCTAGATCCATCCATGTTACTGCAAATGGCATTATTCATTCTTTTTTATGGCTGGTTAATACTTCATTCTGTGTGTGTATATATATATTATCCACTCATTTGTCGATGGCCATCATTTAGGTTGCTTCCATGCCTTGACTGTTGCAAATAGTGCTGCCATGAACACTGGGGTACATGTATCTTTCTGAATTAGAGTTTTCTCCAGATACGTTTTCAGGAGTGGGCTGTCTGGATCACATGGTAAGTCTATGTTTAATTTTTAAAGGAACCTCCATACTGTTCTCCACAGTGGCTGTACCACCTTACATTCCCATCAACAGTGTAGGAGGGTTTCCTTTTCTCCACACCCTTCTCTGGTGCAGTTTTTTAAATCACATATTGTTTGTTCTTACTCTTAGAGTCCATAGGGTACATTTCATACAAGTTAATATATGTTACATGAATTCACAATGATTGTTTAAAAATACACACATACACATGCATTACCACACAGTGGGCAATATTAGCACATAGACCATGAGAAAGGAAGCACAAAGTGAAAAACAAAATAGCATATTCCTTGAACTTGACTGTGATTCTGCTTGATGGGGTGGGAAGCAGGGAGGTGAGGGTTGGGGAGAAGGAGGCAATGTAGAATCCCGGAGTTATCTTGTCGTGTAAGATGGCTGAGGAATCAACTTGGCATTCCTTACAGGAAGCAGCCAGTTCCAACTTGAAATTTCAGAGGCACTCAAACTGAAATCCATGTGGAGTGTTTTGCAGTTAGAAAGAAGGCACACCAAAGTGAATTGGTAGTTACTGTTATTTTCCCAAGGAAAAGAAAAGTGGGGGAGAAAGAATTGAGTCAAGCCAGAGGCAACCTGAGAGTGTAGAAAGTCTGTCCCCAAGTTAGGGCATTATACTCCTGGGAGACTAAACATACAGACAGACAATGGCCGGACCAGACATGGAAATGGAGCTTTGAGCCGCAACCTGCAGCACCCGTTCATCTAGGATAAACGGCCCAGGAAGCCAGCCTGCAATGAATCAGACTTTCGGGAAGCCAGATCGCTATCTCTAGTGATAATCCAGGAAGCTAAACAATAACTTCTGTCACAGTTGGCCTTAGATAATCAGGGTTTGATTAGTAACTGATGGCTTCCCTCATTTTTGACTCTGCTTTCAACTCAGGACCAACCGGAGAAAGCCAAATATGCATGCTTCACTCATCACAAAGGATAGGATGCCCCACCTTCTATTTATCTGCCTTCAGCAGCCCCAGGCTAACAGCCTCCAACCAGGGCACATGTGAAGCTTCCTTATTTTTCCATTTTAAAGCTCATCCACCCCTCTGCCAGCTCTGGAGCCTCTGTCAAAACACAAGTGATGGTTGCTGACACCCTCGCTCTGAATAGTCTTTGCTTTACTCATTTGGTTAGTCTTTGCTTATTTTCACACACCTTTCTAGATATTTGTGGAATAAACAATTCCAAGCAACCAATGGTATCACCTACTCGCCCCACTTCTGTTTCCAGCGGCACCAGCTGGTAAACGGGTAACTGTCAAGGGCTCCCACCTCTTTGCTTTACAGCCAGAGGTCTCTTTGCAGGCTACATCCTGGGTGTGCCATGATGGGTTCCCGAGGTCTTGAGCAGGCCTGATGGGCGACTCGAAGATGCACTGGTTGGGCCTGAGTGTTTTTTGATGGCTGGCGTCCATTCTGATGGCTTGAGGCCCCTGACTCAAAACAGCACTGTGTTTCTTACTCAAAACTGCAGTGGGCTGGCTTCTAATCCCAGCACTGGCCAGCAGGGCAAGCCACACCCCTCCTTGGTCCTGCCTCTGCTGCTGGAATACGAGGACTGGGCTCATTAATGTCTTCGATCCCTGCTGAATCTAATCCAGCTGAACCTCCTCTCCACTGCCACACAGCCCTCACAGGTTGGACATTACAGAAATCTCAAAAGGACCACCAGTGGGCTTACCCTTGCAGAAGGAGGGTGAACCAAGCTAGTGGCATTTCTACTGCTTGGCCAGAGAGAGGCAAATCCAGGACGGAATCAAGCCCCTGTTTTCCTACACTCGACCTGCCTGTTCCATTTAAGCCCCACCAACTTTTGAGCTCCCACACCCTTGGTTATAATTCACGCCCACAGACTTGATTCCCCGGGGAACAGGTTTTTAAATGTTGAATGAATCCAGAGTTCACATCTGTTGCCTGAACGCGACATGGTGTAAGACTTTTTTTTTTTTTTTTGCTCTTGGTAGCATCGCCCCTCCTTTAGAAACTCACTCTCATTGAGTGGCTTAAAAACAAAACAAAACAAAATCCTCACTCCCACTCAGAGGCCTCAGTCCTGGGGAGCCAGAGCAGAGGAGAGATTGTCACCTCCCAAGTTCAGCAATAAAAATGACTTTCTCCTTTCAGCTGCTGTTCCCTGATGTGACTGTGATCAGTATCAAATGCTCGGTAGCAAGGATTTCTGTGTAGCCTCCTCAGCTAAAATAGATTGAACCTGCCCGCTGCTCTTTGTGTGGGAACAATGGACGTGACAATGAGGAGCTGCTATATTGTTCATACTTGAATAGTCCCGATTCTAGATATTTGTTGTTGGGCCCTGTAGATTACCTGCAAAGAATGTCCGGCTCCCCCGGCTGAGAAAGGTTATGCTAGTGTTGAGCAGTCCAGGCTTCTCCATGGTAATGAATCAATAGGGGCCTGCAATTAACGAAGTCTCATTGCAAAATGGTAGGGAGTCACATTGTGAAATAGGGTCTGTTTTTTCTTCCAGCTTAATTGCACAGCCTAGGGTATCTCCAGTTTGAATGGGTCAACGTTGTGTGTGAGCCAGGGTTAGGGGGACTGGTAGGAAAGGGCAGAGGGTGAAAAGCAAGGTGGCTTTGGGGGCTTACTTGGGCAAGCTCTGGGAGAAATGAAACCCATATGTGTTGTTATTAGCATGTGACTTGGAACCAGGCGAACTACAGAGGCGGGCTGGAAGGGCAAGAACATCTTCTGAGTTTCCCAGCCCCAATTTTTCAGTTGGGCAAAATCTGAATCATTAGGGATTCCTGCTATGCGGCTGCAGATTGAATCTTTGAGAACCCATGGCTAGTGCATGGTGGTGCTGTTGGGAAAAAAAAAACCCTCACAGACTTTGGATCCAGCACACCTGAAACTCAAATCATTGCACTGTTGCTTACCAGCTGTGTGACCTCAGGCAAACTGCTTAACCTCTCTGAGCATCCTCTGTCTTCTCTGTCAAACAGGGGTATATCATCACCTTCCTGCAGGGCTCCCATAAAAAAAAATACATTCCCCTAGTGGGCCTTTGAGCTTGCCTTGTGGCTCAGATTGTAGAGAATCGGCCTGCACTGCAGGAGACCTAGGTTCAATCCCTGGATTGGGAAGATCCCCTAGGGAAGTGAAAGTCTACCCACTCCAGTATTCTTGATTGGAGAATTCCATGGACAGAGGAGCCTGGTGGGCTACAGTCCATGGAGTCAAAGAGTTGGACATGACTGAGCGACTTTCACTTCACTTCAGTGGGCAGTCAATAAATGGGTGAGACAAATATTGCTATTTTCTCTATATCCTCCCTTTCTTCCATATGAATAGAATCTCCATTTTCTTTGGGGCAGCAGTGTATTCAGCTGAGAAAATCTCAATTTCTCAGTGTCCCTTGAGGTTGGAATGGCCATTGGACATTGTTCTGGTCAATCAAAAGTGGACGTCTGTTGGATAGGGCTTCCTGGAAAGCTAATTTTTTTTCTTGATTAAAAAACAGACAAACTTCACAAAGTTTTTCCCTTTTCCCCTATCCTTTCCTTCCTTTCTGGAAAGCAGTCACAATGGCTGGAAGTGTGGGAGCCATCTTGTAAACATGAGGACAAGTTGGGAATGGCACTGAAGAAAGAGGTGAGGGGAAGGATTGAGGAGGTAGTGAAGTAGCTATATTGTGTCTCGCTCGGGACTTCGGGTCCAGTGAGAACAATAAATCCTTGTACATTTAAGTCCCATTTCTTGAAATTTCTCTTGCATGCAGCCAAGAACAATCACTAACTAATACCTGGTGATTGTTATTTCTTCAGGAAGGCAAAACAAGCCCTTGGAAACTTCCTAGGAGATTGACTAAAGGAAGGAGAAGAAATACACTGGCAGACAAACCATCCAGTCCCTGTTATATCATGACCTCACTACCTTTTCCTGTATCTGCCATCCATGTACTCGAGCTTTGTATTTACATAAGTTTCCTTGCGTGCTGAGTGCTAAGTTGCTTTAGTCGTGTCTGACTCTTTGCAGCAATATGGACTGTAGTCCACCAGGCTCCTCCGTCCGTGGAATTTTCCAGGCAAGAATACCAGAGTGGGTTGCTGTGCCCTCCTCCAGGGGATCTTCCCTACCCAGGGATCGAACCCACATCTCCTGAGGCTCCTGCATTGCAGGCAGATTCTTTATCGCTGAACCACCAGGGAAACCCGTAAGCTTCCTTGCTTACTATTAAATCAAGGCTTCTGGAAAATCCCAATCTGAACAAAGAGCTAAGAATACCGGGCTCATCCAAAGAGACTTAACAAAAAGTTGGGGGCAGTGTAGACATGTCTTAGTCAGATTGGGATGGGGCCCCTTGACTCAGAGGGAGAGCTAAGAGGGAGCCTTCTAGTGACCTTTGAAGGTCAAGCCACTGGCCTACTGCTCTGGGCAGTATAGTTTAGAGGCTACTTCTCTAGGAAAAGAGTGGAGTAAAATGAGTCGCAAATGAGCTAATCACCATTAATGTTCCAGCTGAAACTGCCAGTCTGACGTCCCTCCTAATGGCTGACAAATGTCAGGGTGACTTGTGTGCTTTTTTTGTTAATTGAATTGGTTAATTAGGTCCCAGAGGCCTAGCTGCTAATTATGAGCTACAGCCGAATATGAACTTAAGAAAAAAAAGATGCAAGGAAGTTAAAACAAAAGAGAAAACACACACACACACACACACACACACACACGATTCCTTTGTATTCTTTACAATCTGTACTATTACCTTCCCTTAATTTTTGACCTGCCACATGTTACTACTTTCTTGATGTGCTCAAAAAAATTTTAAAAGAGAGCAAGGAAAACTCCAATTCTGCCTCTTTCAATGAGGAGCATCTGCTCAATCGGTATTTCGTTCATTAATTTTCTGCCAATTAGCAAGAAAAAAAAAAAAAAAAGACAGGCAAAGGGGAGAAAGAGTCCAGATTTCCAGCCTAATGCATTACCTTGTGAAGATGGTGTCTGCAGGAGGGACATGTTGCCTCCTGTTTGGGGGAAGAAACTGCAAATGTCTCCCAGACCCAGCAGACTTGTCGATGTTTAAGAAAACTTTCCCAGAATTTTCTAGAACAGGCCCCAGATGCAGAGCCATCTATACTGTCCCGTTGAGGAATATCTTTGAAGGTAAATAAAGTGCCTTGTAACTCATGGAGGACTTGAGAAATTTAGCGCTGAAGGTGAAAGAAGTAGCTCTCTACTCGCCCACAAACTCCTGGCGTTATCTTTGGTTTTTGCGTCCAATTAGGGGAGAACATTAAAGGAAGTTGAAAGTTCCGGCTTCCTGACTCCAGTTCACACTACTCCTGGGAGCTGGCAGACGCCAAATATCTGATAAGCTAGTCCAGCATCCTTTGGCTGGTGGGGGGAGGAGGAGAAACAGGGCCAGAGGCCCTGAGCTGGGGAGGGCTGGGGAGGGAAAGGGGAGGAACTCAAAGAACCTTTGTGGCAGAATCAGATTCTTCCAGCCCCTGAGGTTCTGGCGAAGATATTTGGACGGGGAGAAGCTGCCCAGGACTGCACTCTCAGCCTTAATCTTGGATTGGCAGAGCCTGGGAAAGCATGTGGCCAGGAACTTGAGGACTTGAAGAATGTGTGTGACCCAGACACTGCCTGGAGCATCGTCCCCTGGCAGATTCAGGTGCGTTTGACTCACATTTCCCATCCCACAGTCTGCCCTCCAATTTCAGCTGCCAAGTCCAGAGCACTCCTCCCAGTTTCTTCTAGTTCCCAGCCTTCGCCCTGTTACATCCTGTGTATCTGCTCCTGGGGGTGATCCCTCAGGATGGCACCAAGCCAGTTTCCAGGCTCCTCTGTTCATGGAATTATCTAGGCAGGAATACTGGAGTGAGTAGTCATTCCCTTCTCTAGGGGATCTTCCCGAACCAGGGATCGAACCTGGGTCTCCTATATTGCAACCGATTCTTCACTGTCTGAGCCACCATGGAAGCTCCTTAACACTTGCCCCATTCCACAGTCTGCCCTCCAGGCTCAGCCGCCAAGTTCAGAGCATGTATGTGTGTTCAGCAGCCCAGTCACGTCTGACTCTAAATTCAGAGCACTCCTCCCAGTTTCTTCCAACTCCCAGCATTCGCCCTGTGCATCTGCTCCAAGAGGATGATGCCTCAGGATGGCTCCAAGTCAGTTTTTGGCCCCTTGATGTTCCCAAGTCCCCCAGTCAGAAAGGCTCTAGCTCCCCTGAAGACTTGAGAGGGAGGAGCCACACCCGACACAGAGCCTTTGCCTTCTGCAAGGCTCTCCCTCCAAAGCCCCAGCACCTTCTTAAACTCCTCTCTGACCCTCTTCTAAGGTCATTGGATTGTAGACTGCCTCACTCACTTCAGGTGGACAGTCACTGAAACATGTGCATGAAAAGTTAAACATTTGGAAAAAAGCTGCATGTTTTACACATGAGTTTCTGCACTTTTGCTAGCAAGTGCATGTGTGTGCATGTGTGTGCGTGTGTGTGTGTGTGCCAGCATTACAACATCATTGACTCTCTGGGCTCATCCTGAGCAAAGCATCTCTGAAGGGTTTTCAGAAAATCATAGTAGAAATCTATGGGGACCTTTGGTGAGCTTGATTTTGCTGGGAAGACAGGAGACCAGCTGGCCATGGAGCACCCTGGTCAGGGCCGTGCAGGACCTTCATCAGCTGAAAGGGATGATCAAATTCCACATCCTGACCTTGATACTTGCTACTTGGGCGACCTTAGACTAGCTGCTTCACCTTTGAGATGCATGTTTTCAACTCTGAAATGCAAATACTAAGAGTGCCTGTCTCCTAGGGCTGCTGGGGGGAGTAAAGGAGAGAAGGGGTGAGAGCAGTGAGCACCACACACCCAGGAAACACCAGCAACCACACTTGGTTTCCTCTTTCACTCTATCCTTTCAAAACCTAACATCAGCATAAACACTGGCAACGTCAGGAACTTACCATCAGTATCTTTCACTTCATTTGCTTTGGTTACCACAAGCTTCTCACATGGCTTAGATGGTAAAGAATATGCCTGCAATGCAGGAGGTCCAGGTTTTATCCCTGGGTTGGGAAGATCCCCTGGAGAAGGGCATGGCTACCCATTCCAGAATTCTTGCCAGGAGAATTCCAAGGACAGAGCAGCCTGGTGGGCTACAGTTCAGAAGATCGCAAAGAATCAGACATGACTGAGCATCTAACACTTCCACTTCACTTTCTTCTTCTGTCTTATTATCAGATGAAAGGGTCGATCATCTGACTACCCTAAAACATAGGGTGATTAAATGTGGCCGGGGAGTGCCCAGGACAGAGGAGGTTCTGGGACATGGGTCTTTCAGGACTCAGAAGAGGAACAGCCCAGGCAAACCAGGATGAGTTGGTCACCCCCTAGAAGGGAGAATTTTAATTGTTTGTTTAGGAGAATCACTGTGGTTGGGGGAGGTGATGATGCCAAACCAGCCAGCAAGTGAACAAACTCAGTAAAAACCTAGGGCTGCTCAGTGCATCAACAGATGTTAAGCGTGTACACGTGGCTTGGCCGGGTGCCGACGGCAGAGGTCACAGAAACACAGCATTGCTCATCACACAGGACCAAGGCTGTAGAACTCGTGCCCCTGGAAACTGAAGTCCCACGTGGGAACTTGTTAGAAAGGAAGTCGTGAGTTAACCAAGCTGCTCCCCACGGGTTACATTACGGAACATACATACATATATATATGCATATATATTTATGCTCTATAATGTACATATTAATATATATGTTCCATAATATGTTGGCTTCCCTGATAGCTCAGCTGGTTAAGAATCTGCCTACAATGCAGGATATCCCAGTTCGATTCCTGGGTCAGGAAGATCCTCTGGAAAAGCGGTAGGCTACCCACTCCATTATTCTTGAGCTTCCCTCCTGACTCAGCTGGTAAAGAATCTGCCTGCAATTTGGGAGACCTGGGTTCAATCCCTGGGTTAGGAAGATCCCCTGGAGAAGGAAAGGCTACCTACTCCATCATCTGGCCTGGAGAATTCCATAGACTGTGTAGTCCATGGGGTCCCAAAGAGTCAGACACATAATATATATATACGTGTGTGTGTGTGTGTGTGTGTGTGTGTGTGTGTATGTATGTACCAAGAGAGAGAGGAGATTTTTTTCCCTTTATTTTGATACTTGAAGTTTTAAAAAATATTTTATTTACTTATTTTTAAATAAATTAAAAGACACTTGCTCCTTGGAAGAAAAGTTATGACAAACCTAGACAGCATATTAAAAGGCAGAGACATTACTCTGCTAACAAAGGTGTATAGTCAAAGCTATAGTTTTTCCAATAGTCATGTATGGATGTGATATTTGGGCCAGAAAGAAGGCTGAATGCCAAGGAATGGATGCTTTCAAATTGTGGTGCTGGAGAAGACTCTTGAGAGTCCCTCGGACTGCAAGGAAATCAAACCAGTCAACCCTAAAGGAAATCAGCTCTGACCATTCATTGGAAGGACTGATGCTGAAGCTGAAACTCCAATACTTTGGCCACATGATGTGAAGAGCTGACTCATTAGAAAAGACCCTGATGCTGGGGAAGATAGAAGACAGGAGGAGAAGGGGATGACAGAGGACAAGATGATTCAATGGCATCACCGACTCAGTGGACATGAGTCTGAGCAAGCTCCGGGAGATGGTGAAGGCAGGGAAGCCTGGGTGCTGCAGTCCATGGGGTCACAAAGAGTCAGACATGACTGAACAGTGGTGTTTTTAATTAATTTTTAAGATTGAAGTATAGTTGATTTATAATGTTTCAGGTATACAGCAAAGTGATTTAGTAACACACATATATGTATATACATTCTTTTTCAGTTTATTTTCCATTGTAGGTTATTACAAGATATTGAATCTAGCTCCTTATGCCATACAGTAAGTCCTTGTTGTTTATCGAGGAGATGTTTAGGTGCCAATAAAACAAAAAACCCACAGGGGCCTCGAGGACACTGCTCACCAGAGGCACGACCTGAGAGATTTCAACGATGTTCTCACATTGTGATGCCAGCTCCTGGAAAGTTGCCTTTCTCAACTGAGGTGATTGCTTTGAAATTAGACAGCCAGGGATGCCTCTCCCAGATTTGCAAAGGATGATGCAAAAAGGAATGAGGGTTATATCTCTCCACAGAAAGAAAGAGGAAATAAACATCAGGGAGGAGAACTAATCTGCATTGAGCACCTAAAATATGCTGGTCCAAGGGTCACAGAATATTTTCAGAGAATCTTAAATATTAAAAGAGATTAGTTTTGTGATTCAGATTTAATAACTGAGAAAACTGGGGCTCAAGAAGGAATGTAAGTGTTATAAGCTCACTCAGCTAAGAAGTGGCAGACCTGGAAATCATAATAATGATAATAATTACTATTAATTAAATTTATAATTATTATTTAGTAAAAATAACCAACATAATGGAGCAACAGTTAAGATGTATTATGTGTTTCTTAGGTCCAGGTACCAGACCATACACACTCTTTAATATTTAATCCCATTTAGTCCTGAAACAGCCTTCCAGGTCAGTACCACTATTAAGCCCATTTATCATGAGTAAATTGACGATTAGAGAGTTTCTATAAACTGCTGGGGGACATCCAGCCAGTAAGTCGCAGCACTGGAGTTTGAACCCATGTCTGTCTGGCTCTGTAAACCAGGGTATAAGACATATGACCCTTCTCAGTTTACAAAAACACTTCTGTGCAGGTTATCACATTTGACTATTGAGACTAATATTTTCTAGATTTAAAAAGTGAGGCCAAGAGAGGTTCTGATTTGTCCCAACTCATATAGCTTGTAAGTGTGGGAGAGTCTGCCAGAAAACTGACCCCTGGTCGCAGTACCCCAAGAGAATAGTGGGCCAATGTGTCCACTGGGAAAAGAATATTCTTCCAAAATGCTAGCTTTCTTCTCTCTGCTGCAACAGGAAGCTTCTTAGGTAAACAGATCTACCCTATAGGAGATCACTGGGCAACTCAGAAAGGGAAAGGAGATGGTCATACTAAGAGAGCAGAGCTGGAAGAGCCTCTGCCATCCCAAGCCTCCTCCCCCAGACAGTGCAGCAAGGCCTGGACCTCACCTGCACGTGGAATATTGACCTGGTGATATTGACGCACCCCCTGCAGGGTTGCCTTTCCTTATTGATAACCAATGGCAGTGCCTAAAGTTCAAACACTGCTGGGCGGCTTTCATGTTTGTAAACAGTATTGATGTGCATAAATAAGGACCCATCAGACTGCAGGATTAGACAGGATGGAGGCAGAACATTTGGGAGATTAAATCCGGAAGCAGCTAATTAAAACCAGAGCTGGGAAGGAAGCCAGAAAGAGTGCCAGGTAATGTCAATGCCTCCGAACCTGGACACTCCAGTACCCCAACTCAGCCTCTCCCAACCTGGTGTCCAATGATGCTGCCTCCTTCTCCTCAGGATGAAACTGGTCCAAGGCTCGCTGCCCTTGGTTTTCCCCCAACAGAGCCTGTTGGGCCAGTGACCCTGCAGGAATAGCCACACTGTCTGAGAAAACTAGGTGGTCTGTGGGAGAACATAGATATCTGACGTCACCATTTTGACCCAGGATATTCTAATGAAGCCTAGAAAACAAAGGCTTAAACTTTCAATTAAAAAAATAAATAAATAAAAGATGTAGTTAACAAGAAATGTGTACACAGCAACACTTCCTCTTTGACTTCAAGAGGTCAGTTTTGAGAACAAGATTGGGTTCAGGGAGAGAGGAAGGCTCAAGGTCAGTTGTCCTCATTGCTTTTAATTTTTTTTTAAATCCATTTTCTCCCAAAACAATTAAGAAAATGGTAATAGGATCATACATATCGATAATTGCCTTAAATGTAAATGGATTAAAGGCACCAACCAAAAGACATAGGGTGGGCAGATGAAAGTATGTGCATGTATGCACTTCCACTTACCACATCACTCTACTTAATCCCTCAGACTGTACATAATTATTTTATATAGTTAGGTTAATCATGTTTTCATTATGGCTTGCAATTGTAATCATCCTTTATATTTTGTATGGCTATTGATTGTGAAAACTGATAAACATCTCTTACTGTTATGATTATGTAACTATTACTTAATACCATTATATCATGATTGGTCAACAGAAAATGATTGAATTCTATATCATCAATACTACCATTTAATAGAAAAACATGTACTCACTTTTTAAAATCCAGATACATATCAGAATTATCTTGGACTTTTTTGAAAAGTACAGATGACCAGGTATTGCTTTTTTTTCTCCAAAGCTCCAGGTATGTTTCTAATGAGCAGCCATGTTTAAAAACAACTGGACTATATGATGATCTTTTACTTTTATCTAGTTTGGTTCACTTTTTCTATTTCATATGCAGTGCTTCCATTTCACTTACTTTATGTTTTCCAATTTCTACTTCTCTTCTTTTTTTTTTTTTTTTGATGTTCTTTCTTAAGCCTTTATCAAGCATAGTAGAAAAGCCTTTGTATACACATGTATACATATATGATATGTATAATATATATATTTTAGAAAACTTGTGAATTTTTGCTTAGCTAAAAAAATTATGAATTTTGATTTCATTTGTTTGACTTAGTTTAAATAGAATGCTAGACTTCTAATTTTAAAAAATAGATACACAACGAGCAATGAAGATGTACTGTACAGCACAGGGAACTACAGTCAATATCTTATAATAACCTATAATGGAAAATAATCTGAAAGATAATATATGTGTGTATGTATAACTGAATCACCTTGCTGTGTACCTGAAACATTGTTAGTCAATTATACTTCAATAAAAAATATATATATTAAGGGGAAAAGGATGTTTTCTGCATTATGATGGATCAATAGCAAAAAGGTCACATTGAAATGTCCCATCTCAGAACAGCTCTGTCCAAAGTGTCACCTCACTCTTGGGCAACCTAAGTGTGTGAGGGCAGGTGCTGGTTGTCTTGGGATAAAGAATCTCTTGCCAGTTGCTCAGGAGAAACACCTTAAGAGCTGTTAACAACAGGGAAGTCATTCATGTTTTTTGATGCCACACTTTCTGCTTTTCACCATCCTTAGTAAGGCTTCATTCAAAACCAATAAAAATAACAGCTAATATTTATTCAGCACTTACTGTGTGCCGGGCACTATCTTAAGCACTTTACCTACATTAGTTTGTTTAATTTTCATGACAACCCTAAGAGAGGAAGCTGAAGTATAAAGAGATGATGTTATCGCCACAATGACTTTATTTCCCCAAGCAATTTTGGAAGGGAAATAATGTTAGCCCCACTTCTGAGATGAAGAACAGAAGCCTAAGGGGTAAAAATGACTTTTCACAGTGAGAGGCAGACACCTCGCAGAGCATCGTTTTGAGTGCACCTAGATGCCTTGCTTTTGTAGAGCAGTATGTGGGGGCTATGTTTTGCCCCCAGACACCATTCACCATTATCATGAGCCAGTCACAACCCAACATGCTTCCAGAAGCGTTGTATTGGATTTAAGAAAAGATAAGGTAGGATAGCCCCAATATTGGGCTGTCATGAAGAACAATGCCATCAAATGCTATAAAGATGTCCTAGGCTATTGTTCTGATGAGAGGAGTTTCCCATAAAACAGATTCCAAGGCTGCCTTTTTCTTAGCTGGTCCCAGCAAAGATACCCTCTGCTGGCTCTAGTGGCAGGGGATCTGCATTGTGCAAAAGCACCTAAGATTTCTGCGAGCTACAGAGGGAAAGGGGAGGGAGGGTGAGCGCATGTGAGTAAGAAGGATCATGTTCCTGGTTTTAGGTTAGCTCCAGGACTGGAATGCTTAACTCATGTGGTTTTTCAAGGTTAATCATAAGTTACAACAAGCTACTTCCCCTTGGGGTATTTCATTTGCATCATTTTCTCTCCCAGAGGGTTGAAGGAAGAAAAAATATCCGCTGCGCAGCTTTGGAAATTAGCTGCTTGTCACTCACTTGCTTGGAATGGGATTTGGATCTCATGGCCTTCGCTCCAGAGCTCTGGACCAGCTCCCCATTAAGCAAGAGGCATACAGCTGGAAAAGACACTGCTGCCAAGACGCTCAGAGCGAAGAAAGCCAGTTGTGGGCAGCTCAGCTGTAACATGAGCCCCAGCTTCCGAGTGCCATCATTTATCTGCAGGTCCCCAGGCACTTCAAAACTAGGCACTCAGCCCGCCATATGCATTTGAGCTTCAGGAAGAAGCCTGCACGCCCTGTTCTGCAAGGAGATGAGAGATCATGGCTGAATCATGGGGTAGAGAGCTGTAGGTGAGGTCTTCGGGGTCCTCAGCTGTCCAGGTAGGATAGGTCCTGGCTGTCTGGAAACTGACCTGGCTGGGAAGTTTCAGAAGGGCAACCCAGGGTCCTGTTCTGTATTATACAAAGTGGCCAAGTGAACCCAGACTCGATGGAGTTGGTGTCATGGTACAGCATCTGGGGAGTGAAACATGTTCCCAAGGCACAAAGTCCATACCGTCTGAAGGAGGACCTCAGCCAGAATCTTGGAGTGGAGGGTCATCAGAGCCCAAGATACAAGGCTGATAATCAGAGCAGCAAATTCAGAGTGGTGGGAAAACTGGAACAGAAAACCAGGAAGGCGGACAGAAGTGTGTTCCATAGGCATGGCCAGGGCCAGACATGGCAAGATCGGTTTAAGGCTGGGCTCCCCCACTGCAGGTCTAGGGTAGCACAGTTCCACAGAAGACCACACCTCCTGCCTAGTTAAGACTGAATATGCTGCCTGACTTCGGTGGACTGACTCACGAACAGGACTGGTGTTGGTATCTGGAGAGATGAATCCAGTCAGGTGCCTCCAGACCTCCCAAGATCCCAAGTGCCACCTCCTGGGGTGCTCACTGAAGTGTCACTGCCAAGTGATGAGATGGATCAGAAGTTTAACCAACAAAGTGGCGTCACCAGGAAGCAATATGCTCAACTGTGTAGCCAGAAGGAGCTCTATTTACTTCAGCAAAGCCAATCACTCTAGAAAATCATTCATTACTTTATTACTAAATGTCTCGACTTCTGATTTCCTTTGCTCAACTAGGACTTATTCCTGACTACATTTTGACCATCAACAAACCCAAAATCTTCCAGAAAATTCTTCCTTGGAAAACTGTAACAGTTTTTTTTTTTAATTTTTATTTTTTAATTGGTGGAAAGAAGTATACTGCTTTAGTCCATGATCAGAATTATTTGATTTTGTACTCAGAGAGGGCTAATCAGGGCTAACATGAAAAAGAGAGCTGTGTGCTAAAATAGGAAGCAGGCCACTTCAATTATCTTCTAAGAAAGCAAATGTTTCATGGAGGGCAGGAGGTATAGGTCTTGTGCACAGAGGGTACATGTATGCAATGGAAGTCACATTACTCAGCCATGAAAAGAATGAAATAATGCCCCTTGTGGCAACTGGATGGGCCTAGAGATTGTCGTACTGAATGAAAGAAGTCAGACAGAGAAAGTCAAATATCAGATGACATTGATTATATGTGGAATGTAAAAAAAAAATGACACAAATGAGCTTATTTACAAAACAAATAGAATCACAGATGAAGAAAACAACCAACCTTATGGTCATGGGGGGAAAGGGAGAAGGGACAAATTGGGAGATTGGGATTGACATATATGTGCTACTATATATAAAGTGGATAATAAGGAGCTACTGTATAGCACAGGGAACTCTACTCAATACTCTGTAATGACCTACACAGGAAAAGAACCTAAGAAAGCACAGATGCATGTATATGCATAACTGATTCACTTGGCTGTGTAGCAGACACTAGCACAACATTGTAAATCAACTATATTCCAATTATAAAATTTTTAAAAAGTAAAGAAATTAGCACAATATTGTAAATCAATTACACTCCAATACAAATTTTTAAAAAATATAAAATACACTTCATCAGTTCAAAGAGGCTAGGTTTTGGGGAACATACAACCCCATGATTGCTATGGCTTGCAGCCATGAAGGTTTGCTTCTTGCTCAGCTATATGTCCACTCTGAGCTCCCTGCCACTCTGCTCCATGCTGAATGCTTCAAGGGGACCCAGGCAGGTGATGAAGCAGCCTCTAGCTGGAACTTGGCCAACTTTATGGCAGAAGGAAGAGACATATGGCAGGTCACCTGGAGCTCTTAGAGCTTCTTCTTGGACAGAGCTCACATTTCACTGGCCCAGGGAAGTCACCTGGCCCAGTGTGAAGTTGAGGCAGGAATGTGTAATCCTCCTGCAGGGAGGGGCCACTGCACGAAGGGGCACTGAGTATGAGTTCAACCCACCATGGGAGCATAAGCTTCATAACATATTTCTGAGAGAACCAGCTTTATGTGACGTTGGTGGTCATTTTATTTCTCTAGCCCTCAGCCTTTTCATTGAGTAAATGGGAATCGTAACACTTACCCTCTCTTCATTACAGGGCCATGGAGAAAATTAACCATGTGATTAAATATGAAATTGCTTGATGAATGATTCTTAAAGCACCCCAGGGACAAAGGGCAAACATTTACCATAGTTGGGATGTACATTGCAGTTTATGTCAACAGCAAAGACTGGTGGCCAGTGACAAACCATGTCTTTCCTCTGAGCTGTTGGAAAGGAAGGCAGCCTGGTGGGTGAGTGGGTTCAGTAAGACAGTGCCCATAGATGTAGCCTAGATAGTTGGGAGGACTGGGGAGGGAGAGGCCATCTTGCTGGCATATTAGTCTACTCACCGTAATGGACTTTTTCCTTTAAACAACTCTCTTATCCACCTGCCTTCCTGGTTACCTGGTTAGAGAAGGTCCAAACACTGAGCCACATTGAAGAGATGTAAATGCAATAGGATGCATGCATGCTAAGTTGCTTCAGTCATGTCTACCTCTTTGCAACCCTATGGACTGTAGCCTGCTAGGCTTCTCTGTCCATGGGATTCTCCAGGCAAGAATACTGGAGTGGGTTACCATGCCCTGTTCCAGGGGATCTTTGGGATCGAATCCAGATCTCCTGCATTGCAGGCAGATTACGGCTGTGCCACTGGGAAAGCAAAATGCAATTGGGTTGCTATCTGCATTTTGTAGCTAAGGAAACAAGCAAGACATTCAAGGTCACACAATAAGTAAACACACAGTGTCTCCTTTAAGCACTTACATACAGTAATATTTAATCCTTGCAACAACTGTATGAGGCAGGAGCTATAACTATGCCCATATCACAGATGAGGAAATTGAGGTACAGAGAGGCTAAATAATTTGCCCACCATCCCACAGTGACCAGGATTGGGGGAGCCCTGGGGTTGAGCATCCACAGTTGCACATTTTTCTTCCCACAATTTAACATCTCTGAGATTTGGATGTGTCTTTAATTGATTGTGTATCATAGCTGAGGAATCAGTATTTTTCTTAGAGGTATGTAAAATAACGGAGCTTCTTAAAAGTGATGACATCTTACTTAGAATCAATGTAATATGAGACCTGATTTCTTGATCCACCCCTCCCTACTTCCCTTCATCAATTTTGAGATTTAAAAGTGATCCTTCCCCCTGGATGGAGGGGAAATCAGACATAGATCCTATCATCGTTCTTTCTTCTTTCCTCCAGCCCTCTAGGTGAAAATGCAGGAGACGTTGCTGACAAAAGGTGGCCAGTTCGGCAGCAAGGCAGCACACACGTCTGTGGACTGCTCCTGAGCAAGATGGGGTATTTGGGAGAGAGGGGTGCAATCCAGCCAGCATTTCCAGGAGGTCAGAGCCCCAGCCAGATTCCCACATACAGCACCCGTTTGTGAGCCCCAGTGCTGAGAGCAAGCCCATTCCCTGATGTGCAGAGGCCAGGAAACCCGAGTAGGAACTCAGGGGCAACTGCAGAAGGCATGTCTAAGGCGCTGCAGTTACTGAACAAGACACGAATCTGTGTCCATTTCTTGGGGGGTAAATACAACCACATGTGGCTGAAACCCTCACATCATTTAGTCTGCGCTGACATGAATCCCCTTGGAAGAGTTAGCATTTGGTTAGGTAAACGTTTCCCCTCTCCCTCCCCTCCTCACCTCCCTCGTTCTCCATCAATATCTTGCAGATGTTGGAACAAGCCGCTGACGGACTGCTTTCCCACATGGAATGCTGGCCTGGGGAACGATGCCGCAGCGCTTTCTGGCCGCCTGCTACCCTCGGCTACAATGGGCCTCCTACACTCTCTTACTTGCGCATCAAGCCTCTGGCTGCTTGCTGCCAAGTATTAAGTGCTTGTTCCACAAACCTGGTGTAGATTATCACTTTGCCGTATAGATGTATCTAATAGAATTAAATAGTTGGCTTCTGACCAGTAACAGATGTGCTACATATAATGCAATAATAATGAGATTGAAACCGCCATGTAATATCAAGGGAAGAGTGGAGGGCAACTTGCATTTCTCTAGTTTGAAAGAAAAGGAAAGCAGAGAAGATGGCCATTTATTTGCACCAAATGAGCTGTATCTCTGTGTTACAAATTCTGCAAGGAGTGCCTCTTGCAACCCTGTGCACGTCCGTGAAATGAGAGGCAAATAGGGTAGGAATGGGGGTGGTTTGTGCTAGAGGAGGATTGGTCCAGCTCGATGACCCCTGCCCCTCCCCCCAACCTGGTGCTGCTGGCTTTGGGGGCTGTATTGGGATCACACTGGGACACAGTCTTGCAGGCTGCTTCAGGTGAGAGATGACCAGGGGAGACTGAGTTCGGGAGGTCAGCCACATGGGCAGGAGGAAGACAGAAGTGTAGACGAGGAAAAAAGGAAGCCAGGCTGCTTGCGGGGCAGGCCTCCCTGTGTTCCCAGATGGGGACTGCAGAGCTCTCTCCGGATGCTTGTGCAGTTCCAGAACCTTCCTCAGAATTAGCACAAGCTGGTCTCCAGAGACACCTGCTTCCCAAGAGTTCTCAACTCTGGTTCCTAGGACTGCTAAACAGGAGACCTGGGAGGGAGTATGCATACAGTGAAGGGGTAGCCAAGCTCAGCACTGGAGGTCAAAGGGCAAACACAGGGTGGAATTCCTGCTGTGGAATACAGCCATGCTGACTATGAATCCAGAGCTGCAGATTTTCTGAGTGCTTTGGTCTGTTACTCTACCTTCTTCCTATCTTCTTCAACTCCATTGCCCGCCTTTTCTTTACTCTTCAATATTAATGTCTTTGTCACTTAGTTATTGCTGAGTAACAAACAACCCCCCAAACCTAATATATGCTTTATTTATTTGTCTGTTTTTCTCACAAGTCTCTGTGTCAATTTGGTTGATCTGAGGCGACTCAGGCCTCAATCAGTTCTTGGCTAGACTTGCTCATGTGTCTGTGATCAGTGGATAGAGGGGCAGAGGACCAGCTGGTCTTGGATCGCCTTAGGTCCTCATAGCTCTTACAGTCCTCCAGCAGCCTTGCCTAGCTATATTCCTCTGCCGGTGTCAGAATTATGACAAGAGAGTTGGCAGAAATAAGCCTGCACTTTTGAACTTCCACTTGCATCCCACTGGCTTCCCACTGGACAAGCCAGTGTCACAGCAAAGCTAGAATGTGAGCAGGAAGGGACTATAAAGTTACAAGTCAAAGGGATGTCATGCAGTCATTCCACTACAGTATCTGTGACATTTATCAGAGGTTTTCAAGTACACAGATTAGAAAGAGTTAGTGAAACAGGTTAATGACATGCCCTGAAAACACAAGTCCTATTTCAGTCCATCCAAAGACATGGTCAGAAGGCAGTCAGGCCAGTTTCTGCTATCTATACCTGGACTTCCATCTTCTGTCCTCCTACAATAGCACTTTGGGACTGCCTGCTGTCTCCCACCCCCCATTCACATACACACTCAGAGACAGACCCTGGTCCAGTTTCTGGGGCCACTTCCTGCCACAGTCCCCGACTACTATAAGGATGGGCAAGACACATAAAGTTAAGGTATGAGAGCACATCACATAGTCCCAGAAAGTTTGGGGAACAGGAGAAGAAAAATCAAGGGGAAAAACAGACTTGATACTGAGAGGAGACCAAATAGTAATTAATACAGGGACTCCCTCATGCCCTGGACCCAGAGGTACAGTTGAGATCAACACAGGATGGTGGTAAATAGGCCCACCTTGTCAGGTGAGCAAAATAAAGGGTAGCATAGTCAAGTACTCCTAACAACACCCAAAGGACCACGCTAGGAAAGCAAGAGGAAATCTACTTGGCACATAATAATCACTCCATGAAATTTGTAGACTGACTGGCTAGGAAACTATTCTAAGAAACCAACAGACTCTTAAAGATTTAAGAACAAGGAGAGTCATTGAAACCTATTTGTAAGAGTGGAAACAAACCAAATGTTCAACAATAGGGAATGATTAAATAATTTATGGCACATCTATATAAGTGGCATATGATGCAGTTATTTAAAATGATGTTTTAAATTAAATTTTTACAACTGAAGGAGAAATTCAACATGTAATTTGAAGTGAAAAGGCAGGTTCCAAAACGATATGCAATCTGATCCCAAGGAGGCATAAAATAAGTGTGGTTTTGACAGCGGTTTATAGGAGATTTTTGTATCTTTACACTTTTTTACATTTTCCAGGTTTTTTTGTAATTCCTCTATGTTTGTAAAAATAATTGAAGTTCTGAAAAGAATGTGGGTCTTAATTTTGAAACAAAGACTGAGATGTTAACATCCTCTTGTTACATCAGGCACTCTCAGACCCTCTCACCTATGCTCCTGTATTTTCATTGGTACCACTTACCACACATTATATGTAGTTGGTGGTCCTTCTCTCTCTTCTTCAACAGAATGTAGACTCTAGGAGGAGGGGTTTTGCTTGTCTTGTTCATGGATGTGTCCCCTGCATTCACCACAGTGTTATGGACTGCAAGCCCTCAGAAAATATTTGTTGAATGAATGAGTGAGTGAATGAATGAAAACACTCAGAGGGAATTCTCTTTCCCTTCTACTGTCCCCTCTAGGATGTTCTGAAGCATCAGTACTAGGTGCACCTTGATTTATCCACAGAGAGAAGTGTTAGGAACAACTTTGATTTGCAAATACCCATTGCCTCTATGATGTCCATAGATTTCCTACTGGGCTCAGCATGGTACCAAGCACTATGGTGGACAAGAAGGCAACAGAGTAGATTACAGGACAGGGCATCCATCAGATCAAAGAAGGGAACTCTAGCACACAGCACACAGACTCAGTTACACATGGCCACTGCTTCCCATTGCTATCTTCAAGAGCCAATGAAACTGCCCTTCCGCTCACGTCATTTGGGAGTCAGCACCAGAAACCGCACATGTGTCCTTCCACGCCTCTTCTCGAAGCTAATGATGCCCCTGCTCTGCTCTTTTCCCCTGCGTGGACCTCTCTTGACTGCATCTCAGCCAGTTCCTTGTCTAGTGTACCGGACCAAGAAGCAACTATTCTATTAGTTACTATTAGGTAGCTATTCTAATAGTTATTCTATTCTCTCTTTAAAAAATATTTATTGATTGATTTGTTTATTTGGCTGCCCCGGGTCTTAGGTGAGGCACACAGGATCTTTGTTCTTCCTTGCTGCATGCAGGATTTTTCACTGTGGCATGTGGGATCTAGTTCCCTGACCAGAGATTTGAACCCAGGTCCCCTGCACTGGGAGCTCAGAGTCTTAGCCTCTGGACCTCCAGGGAAGTCCCTAATTATTCTATTCTATTCTATTCTTCATCTCTGTCTTGTGTCACTCTTTCCCAGGAACATAAAGAGAACTTTTATTTATATTTCTTTCTCCTTGTCTCTTCTCTCTCGGTCCCAAGTTTGAGCCCTCTCTTTCCCTGTAGAGCTATCAAACACCACTAAAAAGCAAATGAGTCTTATCAGTGACAGAAAAGGAAAAAGAAAGTGACCAGCAGAATCAGCCAAGAGAGCACATTCACGGTGTGAGATCCTTGAAAGTGTCCAATACTCATTTCAGACACTGCTCACCATTCTTTCATTAAACCTGCCTTTCCGCACCCACCAATGCTTGAGATAGAGGAAACAAATATTTTCATCTGGAGTGTTGTCTGTCCCTTTTGTTAGAAGTGAGGTTCTCTACTATTAAAACAAAACAAAACAAAAAAACACATGTAGGTAGGAACTTCCCTGGATGTCCAATGGTTAAGACTCTGCGCTCCCACTGCAGAGGGGTACAGGTTCAATCCCTGGCTGGGGAACTAAAATCCCACATGCCACATGGAACAGCCGAAAAACCCCCAAAACAAATGAATAAATAAACAGGTTATTTTTTTTTTAACAAATCATTGTTTAAAAAAAACAAGTATATAGTGTTTCACTTTATAATAGCAATGGTTGCTGCTCACTTGAACTCTTACTGATGCCCAGATAGTGTGCTAAGGACTGAGTCTGCCTGAATTATTCAGTTACTTCAACAAACCATGAGCTCAGTTCAGTCGCGTCCAACTTTTTGCAGCCCTATGGACTACAGCATGATAGGCCTCCCTGTCCATTACCAGCTCCTGGAGCTAGAACTATCATTATTCCTCATTTTTCCCAGATGAGGAAACTCAGAGGGAGTAAGCAACTTGCCTAGTCATCCAGTTAACCTCTTAAACTGATATAGAAGAACAACTGCTGTTCACAACATTCTATGAAGAAATACACAGATGACCCTTAAATGATGCAGGGGTTGGGGACCCTGACCTTCCCCCACTCCCCATGCTATTGAAAATCCATACATAACTTTGACTGTCCCCAAACTTAATTACTAATAGCTTATTGTTGACCTGAAGACTTCCAACAATATAAACAGTCAATTCACACATATTTTGTATATCTACATAGATTTTATGTATTCCTGAAATATCTAGCTTTCTCTTAATTTTTTTCAATAGTCCTAGGCTACATGGTTTATCTGTGAATTTTTTCAAATTGTCCCCAGTCTCCAAAATTTTTTCCAATACGTTAATTGAAAAAAATCCACATATAAGTGAACCCACACAGTTCAAACCTGTGTTGTTCAAGGGTCAACTGTATTCCCACTCCAAAGGACCAACACACACACTCTCTCTCCTCGGGAACACAATCTGCTTCTTCTTAGTGGAGAGAAGAGTCAACATGTGTGACACTTTTGTTCCTGTGAAAGATTCAAATAAGAGTGGCTTCTGGTAATAGATCAGTAATCTGCCTCTGGACTAACCAGAGGGCTTGGTCCACAGTGATTGGTCCACAGGGTGAATTTGTAACTTAAGCTGGACCAATCAGGTCCTTCCCTAGGATTAAAAAAAAAAAACCGGAAATTGGAAACAACCTCCTCTACGTCCTATCTCTTCAGGGACAGGCTGTGAATCTGGGGTTGCTGAAGGCTGAAGAAGAAAGAGGTAACAACCTATTGAAGAAGAGACGAAGGCCACGCAGAGGGTAGCAGAAACTAGCAGTGATGGAGGGGAGTGTGATGGTGAGACTGAACTCACTTGTCCCCAAGCTTCTCTTTCCATTTTTTGAGCTGTTGCCTTCTTTATAATTCTTTATAATTCCTATAATTCAGGAAACTGAACTAGGGAGACCGAGGATACTTGTTCAAGGTTAAGATTAAGCTCATGGAAGAGCCCAAAGCACAAGTCCCTGACCCCCTCAGAAGAGCACTCCTAAAGACCCTCAAATGGCCTGGGGGAGGGAGGGTAGGAACCAACCGAGAAGGGAGAAGCGGAGACGCTTCATGCTTCTGTGAATGCCCACGGCTCAGTCAGCTATGCTAAGCCCACGCCCCAGCTCCACACCTGCTGCCTGGATGGCTCCGCCGCAACCCAGCGGATGCCTCATTAACGGGATCCACCTGTGGGCACTTTATTTAATTATCGCAATTGGAACAGAGTCAAGTTACTGGAGTTAATGTCCTTCCGCTTTCTGAGAGCTAATTATCACCTGTAGCTTGGCCCCAGGCATGTACGGAAGGGGTCACCCACGGCACTGAAATTGTGTTGCATGAGTTGAGAGCGTTGCCTCTCATTTTGGTAGGAAAGTTGAGTTAAACATGACAGGGGGTCAGGAAGCATCTGGTCCAGTGCCTGCCTCCAGATATTAGAGCCTTGTGCCCTGGGTCGTCCATTTCCATCACCAGCTTGGGCATAAAGAAGGGTCCAGAATCCTGGGGACTGAAAACAGCTAAAACTGTCTCTTATGGAGCACTTACTGTGTGCCAAGCCCTCCTCAGCTACAATCACAGGTTCTCGCAAGAGCTGTGAGGGTATTTTTACCTGCCGTTCTGCCTAGAAGGCTCCTGTTGGCTCAGAGAGATTAAGTGACTTACCTGGAATTTCACAGGTAGGAGAATGAGCTAAGATGCAAACTTCAGTCTGGTTAACGCTGGAACCAAACCTTTCCCTTGCCGCCTTTGTCTCAGGGAGCGTAATTGATTACCTACTGCGTGCCAAACACTGAGATCAGTTTGGGAAATAGATATATTTACTTTTTGTATATCCCTTGACTTATTTTGTATTAAAATAATTATACTTTCTGATACCATACTAGCAAGGTGCCTCAGTTTCTTCCATCTTTAAATTGTAGGATCTTCCACATACCACCTGCCCGCTATCTTGAACCATGGAGCATGAAATTTATCTTATCTCCCTTGTTTCACTGGGTTGCTAGGACCTCAAGTCAAGTAACACATGGTGAAAACTCTGTTTATTAATGCACAGCTTTGTTTGTTGTAGGCAGTATTATTATTGGATGGAATCCTAGATTGACTTTACTCCTCCAGGAGTCAGAAGACTGAATGTAACATAATTCACAAGCAAGAGGTCTCCGCTTATAAAATAGGTCCCAGAAATGGGAATGAGGCCCCTGCTTAGAAATTCTATTTTCTGCCTCACACAGATCCAATAGTAAGCAGAAGGAGTTCCTCTGGACCTTGAAAGTGACCTGATGGCTAATAAATAATAAACAAAAATCATAATTTACTTACAGACTTTCTGGAACTGGAATTTAAGATGATTTCCTCCTGTCTTTGCCTAGATCCTTCCAGGGGGATATTGCTGTCTTGTTAAACAGCAGTAGCATGCGTCATTATTACTCTTTCCTTCTTCATTGTCACATATCAGGATGCTATTTTGAGGAGGTGCAGGCAAGAAATAGGATTGCCTTCACTAGACCTTACAGAGACAGAGCTAAAGACACCAGTGCCTGCTTTTCTGGAAAAAAAAAAAAATAAACCACCAACTCTTGCCATTAACACCCAAGGAGGTTACTCAGAGTTGGAGTCTAACTCCTGTACCTAAGGTGAACAACTTGTCCCAGTTTGTCTGAGACTTTCCTGGTTTTAGCACCGTAAGTCCTGCAATCCTGGGCACCCTGGAATAGTCGGTTAGTCTATCCACACTTTTCCCCTCTGGGGCAGACAGCACAGTGGGGCTGAGTCAGCTCTGGTACTCAACGAGTGGCTCATCTCTTCTCTCTCAGATGGGCAACGTGTTTACTTCTCTGAGGCCTTAGTTTCTCCATCTGTAAATGGGGAGAACAGCAAACTTGCCTCACAGATCATTGTGAGGAGAAAACAGGTCTGGAAGGTTCTCCATACAGAACAGGCATGTGTACATGTTCAGTCACTCAGTCAAGTCTGATTTTTTGTGACCCTATGGACTGCAACTCCAGGCTCCTCTGTCTGTGGGATTCTCCAGGCAAGAATACTGGAGTGGGTTGCCATGCCCTCCTCCAGGGGATCTTCCCAACCCAGGGATCGAACCCATGTCTGCCTGCATCTCCTGCATTGCAGGCAGATTCTTTACCTACTGAGCCACTGGGAAGCTCACAGAACAGGCACAAGGAGCCAAATATTCTTCCATTAATGTCATTGCCTGGCGCTGGCCATAGGAGCTTACACTCAAGTTGAGGAGACGACAAAGATCTTCCAAGATAGTTTTGTCTCTTCTTCCTCTTCCTTTTGCATCTCTCTTCCTGGTTTTACCGCCTTCATGACTCCTGGCTTCCCAGCCCTGCCCCACTGTTTCTTGTTCCCTCATCCAAGGATGCACAATGCCGTCGCTTTTCACAGTGCATTATTCATTTCTTGGCAGGGAATGCTGTGTTCATAAGAATTAACATTTGGGTTTTATTTACTAGCTTATAAAGTGCCAGAATTGCATGGGGGATTCGGTTGCACAAACTCTCTTGATGGGAAACCAATGACAAATTGAGAAGAAGGGGGCTTGAGGATCAAACAGCAAACCCTTCACAATCCTTGTTTGAAAACTCAGTCCTGGCTGATTTATTGCCGCCGATCCCAAAGTGGTAGGGGGGAAGGACCAGGTCTCTCTCCAGAGTCCCCTCGTTGACCACCAAATTGAACAATTAGACCCGTTCCCCGTCTTACATGAGATTAGTCACAGGATATTTCATTTTAAATCCAATGGAATGTTTTCCCAAATCAGACAAGACTCTTTCAATGTTTATGGCTGTTTTGTTGGAATTCTCTTCGGCTCCAGGAGGGATTTGAAAATTAAATACATTTCCTTTTGGTGACCTGGGGCCAAGCTGGAGGGAGATGAGGCCCCAGGCTTGGGCCAGCAGGAACTTGTCAGGCTGGTTCCAAGAAGTCGCTCCCACTGGCCAGTCTTGTTGAGCACCTGCAGCCCAGCACAGGGCCCCACCAGGCACCTCATCCCTGCAGGCCTCCTCCCATCACCCGGCCCGCTGGTGCACCATGGGAAACTGGAAACACAACACAAATGTTTTGCAAAATTAAAAAGGTGGGGTGAGCTCAAGCCATTTGGCAGAGAACATGGAAAGCTCACATGGGGCTTCTTTTCACATTCAGAACTTTCTTTTTGCCTGTGTGGTAGGTCAAAATACAGAATTCTTATCAAAGTTACTGTGCTTAGAGGTTGCAGAATTCATCCAATATGGTAGGTGGCTGTTTCACTGGTTTTTAACACAGATGAAGAGATGAAAAGAGAGAGAGTCCTAGAGAAATGATGGTGAGATGAGATGAGGAAAAGAGAGCCTGAGAAACATGGGTGTTTACTTAAAACTAATACTCTGTTCTCCAAACCTTACAATGGCTTCCCTGGAGACTGATGAAATCCTAGAGGTGTGTTTTTCCCATTTTATAGTTTCAAGTGAACTCGATTTTAATTGATTATTTCTGCCTCTTCTTTTATATAATTTTTATCTATGGATAGTAGGACCACCTCAAAGGAGAAACAATTCAGTCAGGGGCACAGACTCTGAAGCCAAACAACTCCTTGAATTTGAGTCTAACTTCAGCCACTTATTAGTTGTGCATCTCTGGACAAGTGCCCTAATGTCTCTGTACCTCAGTTTCCTCAACCACAAAAGGTATGCCATGGTAGAACCAAATTCAAAGGGTTTTTTTGAGAAGCACAAATAAAGTCTGTAAACTGTTGAGAAGTGACCCTGGTCCACAGCAAGCTCTTGCTATTATCAAATCTGACTATTCAGAAGGTTGACATTACCAAAATTTGTGCTTCCAACAGGTCTCCAATTGTACAGGCTGTCAGATGAGCAGAGATTGGGCTGAGTATGTTTCCCCTGAGAAAGACCAAAGCCATGATGAAGCCAAGTGGAAGTACAATCATTTAAATAAATTCCTGGTTCTGTTTTAGCAAGCGTCTCCATTAGGACTCATTAGGCCACAAATAATAGAAAACTCCATTCAAACAAGCCTAGTAGCTCAGATGGTAAAGCAATCGCCTACAATGCAGGAGACCTGCATTCAATCCCTAGATCAGGAAGATTCCCTGGAAAAGGAACTGACAACTCACTGCAGTATTCTTGCATGGAGAATCCCATGGATAGAGGAGCCTGGCAGGCTACAGTCTATGGTGTCACAAAGAGCCAGACACGACTGAGCAACTAACACACAACCACAAAGGCATGTATTACACTTCAAGTGCAGGAAGTTGAGAGGTAGCTGGGCTTCCATGTTGGTTCTGGCCCATCAACTGGATCATCAAGGACCTCTGTTCTTTCTGTCTTTCCATCTGGAAACCATGAGGTTGTTGTATCCTAAGTCAGACTTCCCTCATGATTGTAATATGTCTGGCAATGGACATCAGGTGAAGTGTTTTTCTGTCATGTTCATCAGGATATAACAGTAGGGAGACACTGTGCAAGCCCTCCCATCCACTTCTTCTCATATTGTATTGTCTTCAATTGTTGCATGCTCAAAGTCACTGTCTAGAAGGATAGAATTAGCCCCAGAACTGTGGTCAAATCACAAACAGCACTGCCATTACTTAATTAGGACAGGAGCAGACAGACACTGGGGAGTCAGTCTCATTGTTCACCATTCTGCAATTTAGGTGCTCCCACATTAGATGGTAATTCATGTTCAAGGTTGCATGAGTTTCCAGGAGTTCCAGAAAATTCTATGAGGTCATTTAATTTCATAGAACTCTGCATGATGGTACTTCTAGGAACAGAGTTCTGAAGATGAGATTTTTAAAGATATGTCCTGGTGAGCACCAGGTCTGCTGTGTGTCCTCTCTACACATAAGCCCTCAGCTTTGACCTAAATGTTGTCTGTGATTAGACAGAATATTTCAGCACCCTCCCGCGGGGCTTCCTCTGCAATGACCAGTGGGAACAGAGATTACTTCTGCCTCATTCATCATTGTATCCATACTGCCTGGCCAATAGTAAAAATCGATGTTTATTGAATGCATGCATCTTCCCTTCTCCAAGTCCTTTTTATTAACTTGTGCTCAGGCTCTGTTCCTCTTGCTCTAAATGTTCTGTCTCCTTCTCTCAACTCCTTTAAAGGCCTCAGTTGCCTGGAAATGACCCCTTCCTCTAGGAGTAATAATAGCTCAATTCGTTTATTGAGCACTGACTATATGTCCTGCCCAGTGCTAAGTGCTTCACAGATATTACCTCATTGAATGTTTACAAAATTTTATAAGGTGAGTTTACAGGTGAATAAAATGTCTTACCAATGGTGATTAATCTGTAAATAGACACAGAAGAGAGATTCAAGCCCCCAGGGGCACCGAAGTCTGACATCCTAACTACTCTCTGGATGTCCTTCCAGGCTTCTGAAGTCCACAGGGCTCTCTCCCTAGGGGTGCTCTCTTGGCCCGTGCTCCCCTGTCGTCTACGAATGTCCGTGTATCCGTCTCACCTCCTCCATGCCATGTAGTGCTCTGAAGGCTGGAAGGGTTGCGTTTTTATACTGCAGGGCCCCCTGCACTCAGCAGAGATCCCTGTCTTGAGCAGATGTCATTTGACTTGAACTGCATCCAGGACCTCTGGATGGCCCCACTGCAGCCCATGTGTGGAGGTCGCCAGGGCTCCCCTGGCCCAGCCTGTGTGTATTCTATGTCTTGCCCAAGCCAGCTTAAAGCAGGCCACTGCTTCAGACAATCACTCGAGCATGGAGCCCAGTGTCCATCTGACTAGAGATGAGGTCAGCCACGGGGCCCCAGGCTGACTGGCTTGGCTCGGTTCTCTTCAACACAAGCAAGCTCGAGGACCCTGACCCTGTGGCTCTGTTGTTTCTCTGCCTCATGCTGTCCATTAAAGTATTTGTCTTTGTAAACATAGCTCTTCCAGGCCAGGGAGGAGCCCCCAGGCTTTCAGAGAGCGCCAGGGCACTGTACTCTTCCTCCTCCATTAAAAGAACCGTGAAAACTTTTGACCTCCAGTTGGAGGCACCAGAATGGAACAATTTATAACTCCTTATAGGTTGTGTCTCACATGGCATGCTTTAAGAGCTTTCAGCTGGGCCACACATATACACACAATCTGCTTCACACAGCCCTGACCACTTGTCCCCAGAACCCAGCCAAATTTGGGGCAAGTGTGTGGCCACTGGTTTACTGGGCCAGCCATTGGACAAGCTAGCAATGGACTGGCTGAGTCTTCTGGAAACCAAAAGCAATTGCTGACATCTGGATGCCATGTAAAGTGCTGGGTCATTCCACAGTCATGGGAGAGAAAAGCTGATAGTGAGGGCAAGGGCAGACAGAAAGTCTACTCCCTTCTTGCTGGTCCCAAGGATTCAGAAGGCTGAATGGAATCCCTCTGCCACCAAAGCAGAATTCCTAACAAGTGAATCAGGTTCTACCACTGAGGTTGTGAAGTTTCATCTGGCTCTACCTGGTAGATCTCTAAGCTACTTGTTGCCATCTTCTCTGCTTATTGCTCTTTCTGGTATCACCTTCTCTCCTTTTCCCCTATTATTATGTGAGGAGTAAGACCAAGGGAGCAACACTGTATTTTCTTCTTGGCTCAGCACCCAGTTCTTCACTTCTTATGCTAAGTCTCCAGGCTGCAGGGAAACAAACGGTCTTCTCAGGGGGCACTAGTGGTAAAGACTCTGCCTGCCAAAGCAGGAGATACAAGAGATGCAGATTCTATCCCTGGGTCAGGAAGATCCCCTAGAATGGAAAATGGCACCCCACTCCAGTAAAATTCCATGGGCAGAAGAGCTTGACAGGCTACATTTCATGGGGCTGCAAAGAGTCGGACATGACTGAAGACAGCACAGCAGAGGGAAACAAATAGATTGGGAGACTCAGGTCACAAAGGACAGAATTTCCTAGAGGTCAGGGAAGCACCCTGTGTAACCTTTGTGTGAGCGAAAAAGGCAGCAGAATGTTTTATCTCACCCCTTACGCTCAATACAAACCAGATTGGGAAGATAGAAAGATTTAGTTGATGAAAAAACACAAAAGAAAATGGTTTGAATAAATCCAAGCTGCTGAGCCATCATAATAAATGTGAGTGGATCAAAGTTATCATATTAAAAGATAAAGACTTTCAGACTGGATTAAAAAAAAAAAATACCCTAAACTGACTTTCTGGTACTGAGGAACAATATCTAAAATAAAATGACACAAGAAGGATAAAAATTAAGGGGTGATAAAACAGGCTCCCAAAACAGTGGGGAGGTGCAAGTGGGAAAATGGAGAGAGTGGCTACCAGATCTGTCCTCAGTCTCCAAGAAACAATATATTTCTAAAAAAAAAAAAAAGAAAAATGTTGTTTGGTTATATCCTCAGAACGACCTTGAAGGAAAGCATTTAGGGAAAACATGTCTCACTGGGATCTCCAGGGTAGATTTCATGTTAAAGCGTCTCCATTCATGCCCCAATTCTTCCCATTTTAGAAGCTGAGAGAAGCACAGAAATCTCTTGGATGGGCTAGTCCATCAGTCTCTTTTCTGTTTCCAAACAAAGGTGATGATGTTAAATTAAAAACAAGTTCAGAAGTGTCCTCATGCTTCTTCTCAGTACCACCCTGGGAAAATGGCTTCCAGCTGGCCAACTGGGTAATTTTCCAGGCAAAAAGGTCACATACGGACCACAGAGCCAATTTTGTGAGCAGGCCGACTGGGCCGTCCGTTTAAGCAACCAAGTGAAATCAGCACAAAGGAAGATGGTGATGACTGGACAAAGGAGCCAATGCGCCAGCGTGTATATAAGCGAATATTCCATAGATGGATCTCAAGAGTTTGGAAAATCCTTCCTATTGTAAGAGGACTTTGAATCTGTGAGCTCCCCTACACCAACCCGTTTGCCTAGGAACAGATTTCTTAGCTTCCAGCACATTTCCAAATGGATTGCTGGCCTCAAAATGTTTTAGAACCATTGAATGGTATAATAATTTCAAAGCTGCAATGGCAGTCAGTGGCCTGCAAGGAACCCCATGTCAAGGCTTGGGGTACTACTGCAGTTCACAGGGCAGAGAACTAAGCATAGAACTCAGCCCTCGATCAGCAAAGGTAAAGAAGAGCTATGCTAATTGAGTTTGAGGAGGGAAGGTGCTTATGTGGGTCTCACAGTGAACCAAGAGTGGAAGTGGTTCCCTGCCCCATCACCCCATAGCCCATTCATATGGGAAAGCATTTTCTAGAGTGCTCACAAATTTCACCTTGAAAAACTGGGCTCATTGGCAGAATAAATTTGGGAAATGCTAGATAGAGGATAGATAAATCTTCTCCAATGAAGATTCACAGTGCATATTTTTATGATAAAGGCTCTGACAAATCCTGCAATAATTTAAGCTAACCTAGCCTTTAAGTTAAGTTAACCTAGTGTTTCCAAAAGTTATTTGAGCAGACTTCTCTGTTCCCTGGAATGTCTCTTACATGCCAGTTAACTACAGTTCCACCACACGTACTTTGGGGGAAGCAAAGAAAGTCAAAGTCTAAAGTACTTCTTGGCACTCAAGGCCTACCTTCTGGCTCTCCTTCCCATTTTCAGTCAAATATGGTGCCCAGGCTAACCCCATCACACCTTGCCCTTTCCTGCTTCTTGCTTCCATGCACATGATGTTATTCTCTCCCTTTAGACTCTTCCCTGTCCTCCTGATGATCTAAGTCACATCCATGGTTAGCACTAGCCACCATCCCTCCTTTCTTCCACAAAGATTTTCCAACAAAGAGCAGATGCATAATAAAATTATCCTGGGGTAGGAGGGATACAGAGGGAGGTAATCCTCTGTGGTCATCGCCTACCATGTCCCAGGCCCTCTTGGACAGACTGTGTTCTCAAATATGGACATTGAACTTTCACTTTCTTTCAACAGGGCTCCTGCTGCCTGGTTATCTCCATGCATTTCCAGACTGAAGGTCATAGGATGATAAGAAAGAGAAAAAGCAAGGGATGAGTATCAAGCAAAGGAACAAGACATAGTTGATACAAGCATAAGTTCTCTTGATAGGGATTTGTTTTTACCTCTGCTCCTGCCATTCATACCAGCTCCTGTGATAAATCCACAGTCTGAAGTATGTGCCTTATAAAGCCTGGGCCAAAGGGCAGGCAGGCTTTGGTGGCAGGTTGAACTCCAGTGAACAACAGTCAATAAAAGGGACACTGGGCGTTAAGTAAGTTACCAGCTCCCCTAAAAATTCCCTAGACTCCCAGCCAAACTTGAAATGAGTCCTGAGTACAGCAGAGAGATCTGTGGTTGGTCAGGCCTCCAAGTTCAGAGGGCTTCCCTTGTGACTCAGCTGGTAAAGAATCCAGCTGCAATATGAGTCTTTTCTGGCAGACATCATAGCCACCTCTTCTTCCATGATTCCTTCTCCCAAGGAACAAGATTTTGTTCCTTAGTCTTAGGATTAAGATGTGGGCACTAACCACCCTTGGGTCTGTAGGAGCTCCTTGTCTTGAGAGGACCCAGAGTGGCAGAAACTGGTCCTCAAGGCAAGCATGGCAACAGAAGACAAGAAGAGTGATAACATCCTGCCTCTACCACTTGTGGGCTGGGCAGCCTTAGGCAGGTTACTTAGTCTCTCTGTGCCTTAGCTGTTTCGTCTGTGAAATGAGGAGAATACTCACACCATAGGCCTATTGTAAGGGCTGGATGAATGTAAAACCCCTTAAAAAGTACCTGGCTCATACAGCTGCTTATGAGTAGCAATTGTCTTTATCGTTATCACCATTATTACTCTAGAATGCATTGGACTGGGAGTCGGTAAGCCTGAGTTTTAGGCCCAGGACTGCAATTAATGTTCATTCTGTTTTTGGAACACTGTGGACCTCAGTTTTGCCATTTGTATAATGGGAATTCTATACTTCCTCAGGAAAGTGTCATAAGGCTTAAATGAGATAAGTATTAAAGTACTTTGGACAACAAACACCTCTGAGTTGTAAGGCGCCATCAGGAAGAAGCAGGCAACCACCACATGCATTTTGGGTCCCTAGCTTGTCTATACTCATCTAGAGCATCACAGGGGACTTGCCTCTGTCCTAACTCTTCCTTCTTGCTGAGATTCTGGACTCAGATTGCTTACACAGAAGTGTCTGATGTGATGGCCAGGATTTCCTCTGCTGTGGCCCCAACCTTTTAGGATCCTCAGGAGATTTAAGAGATGATGAAGAACATTCTATCTTCCAGAATCTCAGAAGACTTCCTTAACTTCATTTATTTCACATTGTCTGGTTGGAAACCAAGCTCTTTAAAATAATTCCAAAACTGGACCTTCTGACCAAGACTTGCATAAGAAAGCAAAAAAATGCTCCCTGTGACATGATTTTCTGCCAGAAGGACTGATACTGAAGCTGAAGCTCCAATACTTTGGCCACTTGATGCAAAGAGCTGACTCATCTGAAAAGACCCTGATGCTGGGAAAGATTGAAGGCAGGAGGAGAAGGGGGCAACAGCGGGTGAGATGGTTGGATGGCATCACCAACTCAATGGACATGAGTTTGAGCAAAGTGAAGAGATAGTGAAGGACAGGGAGGTCTGGCATGCTGCAGTCCAGGGGATCAAAAGAGTCAGACAAAACAGCAACTGAATAAAAACAAATGACATGATTCATTACTTTTATCACTATTGCTGTTATGGTTATTATTATACTTATATGGTTCTGATCATGACAGCAACTCTATGAACGCAGCACTATGCTGAGAGCAGAGCAGACACTTACACATCCATTCCTCACAACAGCCTGATGAGAGAGGTACTGGCATTACCCCATTTTACAGACGAGAAATCTGAAGCTCAGCCTGCTCCTGGTCCCATAACAACACACATCTCCAGGTCGGGGAGAAGGGACCGTGGTCAGGAAAGAAGAAGGCAGCCTCCTCTGACGCTGTCATCCTCCTCTAGAAGGCTCTTTCTCTTGGAGAGTGTCTTCTGTCTTCTCCTGGTAGGTCCTTAGCATCTGGATCTGAAGCCTATGAGCCTGGCAGGATTCGGGCTGAGCAGGACATCTTGGTGTCATCGTGTCTCTTGGGTCCTTCGTCTCAGGTCTAGCATCACCCAAATTACATTGCTTTTCATGATTTTTTTAAGAACAGGGTGCTGAGTTAATCATACTCTTCAGCTCATGGTCTGTTATCATCATTGATAGGTTGACTCATTCATTCATTTACTTTATTTCTTTCTTTTGATCCTCATTTTCCATTTCTATTCCTCTCCTCCCATAGGCACTTCTAACGTGCTTAATGTGATCTTTTTATTTTACATATATTGCTACTTTATGAGCATCGACTTTTGATTTAGGTAAATCATAGTGTCTTATCTATCTCATTCTATTTCTCTTTTTTTAAAACTCAGGATCAGGTTTTTAAGGTTCAACCATGTTGGTGAATGTACACCTATGCTGAGTCCACTTATTTGAACAGTCTGGTAGTTTTCCAAGGGAAGGGTGAAGGCAAATAAGACAAAGGGCATGTGGGTTGTTTCATCAATTAGTCCATGTAGGAGTCTGAGAAGATATAGCGGAAAGTTGCACCAAGTGAAATAGCTCTGGGCTATCTCCCTGACTAGAAGTCAGAATGGACGCCCACAGACAGCACCTTCAGTGAAGCCAATGAGGAGTGGAAAAAGTAAAGAAACAAGGAGTAGAGATCAAGCACATTGGACCCTGACCTAGTCACTTCAATAAACCCACATCTTCTAGAATGTCTGTGGTGCCCAGCCTCAAGCAAACTTTCCCAGCTGGCAATGTTGGCCTTGTTAGGAGTGTATGTGTGGCTCTATGGCTGACACCCTCCTCTCTATGAGCCATAGAGGAGTCTGTCATGCGTCCTGAGCAAAGAAAGTTAGCCTGAGGGGCTGCCAAGTCCTCAGATGCAACCTGCCTTTTGGTGGCTCTTCCTGCCCTCTCTGCTTCAACACAGAACCAAAGGAATGGGCTGACTTTTGAATAAATCAAAACCAGTTCCATTCTTTAAAACTGAAATTTCACAGGTCATCAGCCTACCCCATAGCCCACTGCCCTTGGAGAGGATAGAGAAATAATTGGAATCATATGAGTCAGTTTGATTAGAAAAGTGAATGTGGTTTGGAAGGAAGGCCCGGATTGCTTGCCCTTGGTGACCAACTTGACCTCACCTTCCATGGGCCTAAACTCCTTAGAGATAAAACTGCCTACTTGCCCAGAGATGTGATCCCATTTAAGAGGCAAGAGGTCACCTACTTCCCCAGAGGCCAAGACCATTCACCGGCAGAGCAGTCAGTTGAAAAGTCAAACATTCAGCCACACAAGCCAATAGGGTGTTTCCAAACCTTTGGCCCACAGCTGCCCCTCCCCATCCCCCCCCACTCTCACCCTCACACCATAGACTTGACCAGTTGTTTGGGTAGGCTGTAACTATACCACTGTAGATGACACAATTTCATCAATGACCCCATGGATCAGAGTTTGTTATGAAAAATATTTCATGATTACAAAGTAGCTCCAGAAAGGATGATACAGGAAAAAATGGGAGGGAGTATGCAAAGGGTTTCTTGGGATGCCTTTCTGAGCATTTTCTGGGTGATCAGATGCATGGCTCTTAATTTAGCACAACTGTGTCAAATCGTAGAGTCTAACAGGACTCAGCAGCTGAACAACAACAACAAAGGGTCAGATTAGGTCTGGGTGGTGGGAGCAATTAGTTTGCTAAGTCCCACTTCACAGCAAATCAAGGAGTTAAAGCAAACTTCTCACAACCCATCTTAGGTCCCATCTTCTCTTCTTGGTCATCCTCAGCTAACATGCAAAGAAATACTTACCAGCAGTTAGTGATGGAACATGGCTCTCCTCTAATGGTGTGTACACCCAGAAATTTTGCCGATCACTTTGCCGACAAAGGTCCGTACAGTCAAAGCTATGGTTTTTCCATTAGTCATGTATGAATGTGATAGTTGGACTATAAAGAAAGCTGAGCACTGAAGAACTGATACTTTCAAACTGCAGTGCTGGAGAAGACTTTTGAGAGTTCCTTAGACAGCAAAGAGATCAAACCAGTCAATCCTAAAGAAATCAACCCTGAATAATCATTGGAAGGACTGATGCTGAAGCTGAAGTCGCAATACTATGGCCACTTGATGGGAAGAGCTGACTCATTGGAAAAGACCCTGATGCTGGGAAAGATTGAGGACAAGAAGAGAAGAGGGTGACAGAGGATGAGATGGTTGGATGGCATCACCAACTCAGTGGACATGAGTTTATGCGAACTCTGGGAGATAGTGAAGGACAGGAAAGTCTGGCATGCTGCAGTCTGTGGGATCACAGAGACTCAGACACAACTTAGTGACTGAATAACAACAACCCAGAAATTTTAGAAACTATGTTTGAAAGTTGAGTGACCCTTTAACTTGAGTGGCCTCTTCTAAGTTCTAAGACACTCTCCTCTCCTGAAATCTAGCCAGTCACAATCCCAGAACCCCACCCACCTAGTCACCCCACTCCCTCTAAACCTAGAAACATGTCAGGGCTTGACTGGCAATCTTACTTCACTGCCAAGAAAAGATTTTCCCATGAGGCTTTACATCTGGTCACAAAAAACAGCTTCCCTTCAAAGCAAAGAAATCAAGACAAGCGTTTCCTATGAGCACTTCGTAAACCTAAAATCTCCCAGTTCCAAAATTTAGAATGGGAAATTGCCTGTAGCTGCCTGAGCTTTCCTGATAACCTGCTTTGACCCCATAAGCCAATCCCACAGCCATATTGAATGCAGACCAGCAATGACCGGTAACAACTCAGACCGTAACAGCCATGTGTCAAGAGTGGCTTAAGCCATATGTGCATGCAAAATAGAGCTAGCAAATGCTTAGAGTTTTTTTTTTAATACCTCTTGTTAAGCATGTTTTTTCCAAGACCTCCAGCTATCTATTGCTCTTTTTTTAGGCTTAGTGAGGTGAACTATCTTTCCCTTGTAGACCTCCCCTGCAAATTGCTTTTCAATAATCCCAACACAACCTGCTGGCAGCTGTATTCTACATAACAATGCAGCTCGCAAATGCATCACCTGCAATTATAACTCTAGCTTTGATGTAAGACCAATTTAAAGATAGAGAATCTGGGTCTAATTAAGGCAGCTCAAGCTCAGACTGATAAGGGCCACCTTCATTACAGCTCAAGTGAGCTGAAAGCAGTCCCAAAGACTCAGGAATCGCTTGGGAATATTTGCCCAGCATTTCAAAACCACATTATACTGTGAAACAAGATTCTGGTCTCTCCATTTCCTTCTCTGGACTCATTAGCAGAGTTTTTTGTCTATAAATATAAAGGACTGTGCTCAGCTGTGTCTGATTCTTTGCAACCCCATGGACTATAGCCCGTCAGGATCCTCTGTCCATGGAGTTTTCCAGGCAAGAATACTGGAGTGGGTTGCCATTTCCTACTTCAGGGGATCTTCTGGACCTAGGGATCGAACCCTGTGTCTCTTGCATCTCCCGCATTGACAGGCAGATTCTTTACAATTGCACCACCTGGGGAGCCTCGCCCTCTGCAAAAAAATTTTTCAGCATTTGAAAGAGAATGACAAAGGGTGGTCCCGAATTGAAAAGTGTTTACCCTAGGTCAATCCAATGTCAGTTCAGTTCAGTCGCTCAGTCATGTCCAACTCTGTGACCCCATGAACTGCAGCACGCCAGGCCTCCCTGTCCATCACCAGCTCCCGGAGTTTACTCAAACTCACGTCCATTGAGTCAGTGATGCCATCCAAACCATCCTCTGTCATCCCCTTCTCCTCCCGCCTTCAATCTTTCCCAGCATCAGGGTCTTTTCAAATGAGTCAGCTCTTCACATCAGGTGGCCAAAATATTGGAGTTTCAGCTTCAACATCAGTCCTTCCAATGAACACCCAGGACTGATCTTCTTTAGGATAGACTGGCTGGATCTCCTTGCAGTCCAAGGGACTCTCAGTCTTGCAGTCTCCAAGGAACTTAAAATCCTCCTGTTGCTTTAGAATAAAATCCCAGGTCCTATCTCCACCCACAAGGCCCTGCAGGGCTTGGGTCCCACCTGCAGGTCCATCCTCATCTTGTTGCCTGCTCTCCTTGGCTCAGAGATTCAGCCCACAGTCCTTATGACTGTTCTTGGACCCTAAGGAACTATTTCTGCCTCTCAGGGTTGGTGTTTGCTGTTCCCTCTGCCTGAGATCTTACTCTCTCTGCTCTTTGCATGGGTGGCCTTTTTACATCGTCTCAGGCCCAGTGTCACCTCCTGGGAGAGATCTCCCTTAACTGTCTGGTTTCTTCCTGTTTCATTCCTTTAGGCCATCTTTTCATTCAAATTGAAGTTTTGAATAATTTCTCTCTTTGCATGGCAAGTTCCCTGGTACCAAGTATAACACAAGTAGGCACTCAATTTAAAAAAAATAATAAAACGAATAAGTTGACAAAAGACCAATAGCCCAGAGTTAATGGACTGATACAGTATTCAAAGCTACTGTTTTGAAATCAACCCTCAATATTCATTGGAAGCACTGATGCTGAAGCTGAAGCCCCAGTACTCTGGCTACCACCTGATGCAAAGAGCCAACTCATTGGAAAAGACCCTGATGCTGAGAAAGATTGAAGGCCAAAGGAGAAGAAGGTGGCAGAAGATGAGATGGTTAGATAGCATCACCGATTCAATAGACATGAATTTGAGCAAACCTGGGAGACAGTGAAGGACAGAGAAGCCTGACGTGCTGTAGTTCTGGGGTCTGAGTCTGACAAAGAGTCTGACATGACTGACAGATTGAATAACAACTACACTGTTCCCCTAGCTGCACAGATCACAGTGTGAAAGGAGGTGGCCCTTGCCTCTTGCCCTGTTAAAACTCCCTCTGCAAGGTTATAAATGAGTGTCCCCAGCCTCTGCTAGAACAACTCAGGTGACATTAGTCTTGTTGGCCATGGGAGCCCATTTTCCACAAAGCTGTTTTGAATCTCCATGAAAAAACACTGGCTAGACGTTTCTCAAAAGGCTTATGTGGTAACTTACCTGAGCCAACACTCACTGCATTGAACAGAATGCAGGGAGGGTCATTGTGTTGACTTCCAGCTTTTTACATCTCAAGAGCCTTAAAACTACATTTGAAAGGTACTGAAGAATACAAACATATGTAACATTTAGCACATACCATGTACATGCACTATGTTAAACACCGGATCCATCTTATGTCATTTAATCTTCACAACCCTGGGAGATAGGCACTAGTATTATTCCCAATTTACAGACAGGGAAATAATGCTCAGAGAGGTTAAGTAACTTGCCCCAAGACACACAGCTAGCTCATGGGTAGTTCAAGCCCGGTTCTGCCCCAACTTCCTAACTCCCTCACCCCAATTTTGTCCTGTTTTTAGTCTGAACATATCAGAAGCCAGGCCTGAATCTCCATAGGTGTCAGAAGGAAGATTCCAGAGCCAAAGTGGATGTTTCTGCAGAGCTATGGGCATGTGATTAATTTGCAGGCACAAGGCAGTTCCGTGCCCTCCCCTCCCAGTGCTGAGCTCACTAATGAACTAAGTCTGAGAGTGCAGAGGCAAGGATGCTGAAGAGCCGGCTGGGCCCAAGTTCGGCCTGGGGAGTCCCCCGGCTGCCCCCGCCAGGTGCCATGTAAATGATTTCACACTCCGGCAGCCCAATCAATTGGGTGTTTCTCTGCTTAAAAATCACTGGGTTAAAATGTTTCCCTGTCTATAGTCAGGGCATGTTCTTGGCCCATCAGGGAGTCTTTGAAAAGGGCTGGTTATGTATTTAAGAATAAAGCCTTGCTATCAAAAAATTTTAATGTATTCTCCAGCAATTGAGAGATGACCCTCGCCTTGGGATCTCCGGAAAGAGATGCCTCTGAGGGGATGAGAGGCTTCCTAGCTGGCACTAGTGGTAAAGGACCCTCCTGTCAGAGCAGGAGATGTAAGAGATGTGGGTTCGATCCCTGGGTTGAGAAGATCCCCTGGAAAAGGGCATGGCAACCCACTCCAGAGTTCTCGCCTGGAGAATCCCATGAACAGAGGAGCCTGGGGGGCTACAGCATGGAGTCACAAAGAGTCGGAACCGACTGAAGGGACTTAGCACGCATGCACAGGCAGGAGGCAGGTTGTGTCTCAGGTTCTCCGCTGCAGAGAGGCAAGTCTGGGCTGGACTCGATGTCAGAGCCCCGGAGCCGTGCCTGGTTCTCAGAAACGTGGGTGGCGGGCAGAGAGCAGAGCCCCTGGGCTCCAAGGTCCCCATGGAACAGGAAGCCGAGCTGGGGAAGGCTGTGTGGCCAGCCGTCCAGAGGACCTGTAGGTGCGCTTAGTGGGGGCAGGGAGCAGGGATGCTGCTTCTCTTTTGCTCTGGGACCTAAATGCCCCCCAGGGCTTCCTATCTGCCTTAGAAAATGATTTATCAGGTCCTGACATAAGGATAATAGATGGAGAAACAGTGGAAACAGTGTCAGACTTTATTTTGGGGGGCTCCAAAATCACTGCAGATGGTAATTGCAGTCATGAAATTAAAAGACGCTTGCTCCTTGGAAGGAAAGTTATGACCAACCTAGACAGAATATTAAAAAGCAGAGACATTACTTTGCCAACAAAGATCCGTCTGGTCAAGGCTATGGTTTTTTCAGTAGTCATGTATGGATGTGAGAGTTGGACTATAAAGAAAGCTGAGCGCTGAAGAATTGATGCTTTTGAACTACGGTGTTGGAGAAGACTCTTGAGAGTCCCTTGGACTGCAAGGAGATCCGACCAGTCCATCCTAAAGGAGATCAGTCCTGGGTGTTCATTGGAAGGACTGATGTTGAAACTGAAACTCCAATACTTTGGCCACCTCATGTGAAGAGTTGACTCATTGGAAAAGACCCTGATGCTGGGAAGGATTGGGAGCAGGAGGAGAAGGGGACGACAGAGGATGAGATGGCTGGATGGCATGACTGACTCGATGGACATGAGTTTGGGTAAACTCTGGGAGTTGGTGATGGACAGGGAGGCCTGGCGTGCTACGGTTCATGGGGTCGCAAAGAGTTGGTGACGACTGAGAGACTGAACTGAACTGAACTGACACAAGGATACAACATGAATTCCAAGGCAACGCCAGATTTCAGCGGCTTGAAACTTGGGGCTGGTAGGACATGTTTGAGGCAGGGGCATTGTTTTTATCCAGGGCATATATTAGGGTAAATGTAGATAGGCTGGATATAGCCTAGAGTTCACCAGGATCACCAGGAGTCAGTTTCTCCCTGAAGCATCTTCTCCATGGCCCTGGATGGGGTTGGGGCTCGATGAGGTTGTTCCTGCCAGATTGTCACCTCTTGGTGAGGGCAGCAGGGAAGACGAGAGAGAGGAAGAGAGAGGTATCTGGAGAAATCCATGGTATTTCTGGATGTACTATCCTCCTGGGAAGGCAGAGGCTATCCCACCTGTGCGTAGCTGCAAAAAGCAGTTCAGGCAAATAGCCAGTCAGTTAATGGGGAATACCCAGACTGAGTCAAAATACTTGTTTTTCTAATAATCTAATCAATGCAGTCAAGGTGATTGATGCACCTTCCCTAAAGGGCTAAGGAAAGCAGCACCCTATGTGATATCTGTGTTTCTGGAAGCTTCCCCCAGCCATTGTCTGCAGGGGAAGCACAGCAGACACATTGAAAGCAAAGGCAGCTACTTTTTTTTTTAAGACTACACTGCAACTTAGAAAAGAGGCTGGTAGAAGCTGTCAGAGTCACTGCCCACCTCTGCTTCTCAGACTCCCCCTAGTCCAGGAGAGAAACTCCTGGAACTGCTCCAGCCCTCTGCATGCTCATCACAGTTAATTCTCTGATTACAGGTCTCATGCAGTGATCTGAACCTAAAATAAGAGTTTCTGATCTTAAGGTCAATCATTGAATTGACTGTAATCTTTATTAAGAGGAAAATTAGTAGTAATTTCATATTTCAATAGAGATTTTTGAAGAAGAAAATATGACTCATAATGGGTTGAGAAGATGGCAAAATCTAATAAAAAGGGAAAACTTCAACTGCTCACAGTGAATTTTCCAAATGAACAGCTCATACATTTGCATGAAAAATGAAAATGTAACAACTCACAGGTGAATAATCATAAGTAAGCAAATGAGAGGGAAAGTAGGTGAATTTTCCATATCCCAAAGAAGGTGGACGCTGTGATGGCATGGGGTGGGGTTGTATGGACTCCTACAACATTGAACAAATGAGACAACTTTCTGTGTGGCTAAATCCCACTCCCCCCAATATTCAGATAACTGGAACCACAAAGTGAATTGCCCTAAACAGGGCAGAGGGCTTGATTCCCTTTCTTTTGATTGGCGTGTAATTGCTTTGCAATGTTGCATTAGCTTCTGCTGTACAAGGGAATCAGCTGTATGTGTACATATGTCCCGTCCCTCTTGAGCCTCCCTCCCACCCCTCTATGTCACCACAGAGCATTGAGCTGAGGTCCCCATGCTATATAGCAGGTTCCCACTAGCTACCTGTTTTACACACGATAGTGCAAACATGTCAGTCGGAAACTCCCAGTTTGTCCCATCCTCCCCGCCCCCTCCCCCTGTTCACGTGTCTGTTCTCTCCAGCTGCGTCTCTCTTCCTGAGGGTCTGGTTTTTGTGGGATGGTAACCTGCCAGCAGCTGCCTGACCCCCAGTTGCCCCCACCTGGCGGAACAATGGGCCGGGACCCCTCCCCCGCAGTCTGCTGGCAGGGTGGGAGTGGGGGAGAGGTGGCTCAGGAGGTTATTGACAGGCCTGCCTTCAGCGCACTGGGGGATCTCTTCAAGATTTCTGATGCCTCCTATCCAAAGATCATGAGCTGAGTCTTCAGGTGCATTCAATATTTTCAACTTACGAGAGCAAGAAGAGCCAATTCCATGCCTGGCATCTTTTCACGTGGAAGCCTTTCCAATGCATAGCTGCATGAAATATGCTCATCCCAGCCAGGGCACTCCCCACAGCATGAAAAAATGGAGCCTGTGAAGCCTGCTTGACCTTTGAAACTAGGTCTACGTGGACCTCGGTCTGCCTGGGGAGGGAGTGCTGTGCTGAGAGGAGGCAGTGGTGTCTCCCCAAGGAGGAGGCCCCCTTGCAGAGGCCCTGCAGCACCCCTGCTGGGTGTGTGGTGTCGTGAAGACCTGGAACCCCATGCTGGGCAGAAGGTTCATTCTGTTTGGTGCCATTGAGCACAAGCTGAGTCTGCTGAGAACTTGAGGACACCCAACTGCCACCTGTCCTGGCCCTGACGGGTCCTCACGGTATGACTGCTGCTCTGCCCTGAGCCCACAGCCCTATGCGCAAGTCTGGGCCTCAGTTTCCCCGCCTGTCAGGCGTGTTTAGGTGAAATGGTTTCCAAGGCAACCCCGGCATGCATTTCCCTTCTGGTTGACCATATTGATTCCCTAGGGCTGCTGTAACAAATGAACACAATCTGGGTGACTGGGAAAAACAGAAATGCTTTCTGGAAGCCGGAAGTCCAAAATCAACGGGTCTGCCTGGCCATGCTCCCTCTGAAGGCTCTAGGGGAGAATCTCCCCTTGCCGGTCCTGGGGAACGGCTGATGGTGGTCGCAGGGGTCTTTGGCATTCCTTGGCCTGCAGTTGCATCCCTCTAGACGCCGCCTCTCTTCTCACATCTTCTTCCTCTCTCTGTGTTAATGTTTCTGTCCTGACTTTCTCTTTTTACAAGGACACTGATCATTGGGTTAGGATCCCCAATTCCAATACGACCTCATCATAACTTGATGATATCTGCAAAGACCCCATTTCCAAATAAGGTTACAGTCAGAGTTAACGACAGTATGTTTAGGAACATATCAGTGGCTCTAATGGTAAAGAATCCCCCTGCAAAGCAGGAGACCGTGGTTCAATCCCCAGGTCAGGAAGATCACCTGGAGGAAGGCATGGCCACCCACTCCAGTATTCTTGCCTGGAGAATCCCATGGACAGAGGAGCCTAGCGAGCTACAGTCCATGAGGTCACAAATAGTCAGACGTGACTGAGAGACTAACACACTTTCATTAAACTCAGGATAGATGCCGTACATTTCCCTTCCATTGCACTGATCTGTGGATTTTGAAGCAGAAATCGGCATTTGTGTTGGCTTCCAGGGGACCACAAGTAATGTTAAGCAGATGTGCTTTGTCTTTTAGGCCAAGGAGAAAAGTTAAGCCACATCTGCAGAGATTCAGACTTCTGTGCCCCAAATGGAGAGTAACTTTTACAAAATGCCCCTCACCTTTTTTTCAAGAATCTTCTTCAGACTTTCCAGAATCTGGTCTACAAGATGACTTGAGTTTGCATAGCTACAACTTGGGGAGAGAATCATCTAGTGGCCCAGGGCACTCTGTCACCAGTCCTGTTTTTCTTTTTTTAACTTTTTATTTTATATGGAGTATAGCCAATTAAAAACACTGTGATGGTTTCAGGTGGACAGCAAAGGACTCAGCCATGCATATATATGGATACACTCTCCCCAAACTCCCCTCGCATCCAGACTTCCACATAGCACTGAGCAGAGTTCCCCGTGCTCTACGGGAGGCCCTTGTGGGTGATCCATTTCAAATGCAGCAGTGTGTGCATGTCAATCTCAAACTCCCTAACTGTCCCTTCCCCCGCCTCTCCCTCCCTGGCAACCATAAGTTCATTCTCTAAGTCTGTGAGTCTGTTTGTTTTGTAGATAAATTCATTGGTAGCTTTTCTTTTGAGATTCTGCATGTAAGGGAGGTCACACGGTAGCTCTCCTCCGACTTCACTCAATTTGACAATCTGTAGGTCCATCCGTGTTAGTACAAGTGGCATTATGTCATTATTTTTAGTGGCTAATAGTCCATTATATATATAAAATGGACTTTGAAGGGGGATTCTTTACCATTAGAGCCACTGATATGTTCCTAAACATACTGTTGTTAACTCTGACTGTAACCTTATTTGGAAATGGGGTCTTTGCATATATATATACATATATATATATATATATATATACTGCACCTTCTTTATCCATTCCTGTTGATGGATATTTAGGTTGCTTCCATGTCTTGGCTATTGTAACTAGTGCAGCTATGAACATTGAGGTGCATGTATCCTTTTGGACCATGTTTTTTCAGACTTTGCCTCGCTCTAGCTGTGTAACCTTAGGCACATTACTTCATCCCATAAACTAAGGAAGGATGAAGATAACATAGCACTTGCCTCATAGGGTTATAGTGAGGATCAAATGAGTTCATAAACAATAAATGCTCTTGTTGTTTTGCCTGGAACTCAGTAAGGGTTAGATAAAGTTTAATGGTTGTCATTAGCAGACATACACATTACCCGGTGTGGGGCAGCATGGAGATGCCAAACTCCATGCTGGGCAGAAGGTTCTATTTGTCTCTGCTGGTCAGGGAGGGTGCACTGTTGGGTCTGGGGCTGTGGGTTAGTAGATTTCTGCAAAGTTGCAAAGTCGGATTAATGTTATGACCCAACGACACATCTAAAAGATTGGGCAGGATCCGCTACCAATAAGAATGAGAATGCTTAGTGACATCTAATGATCCCCTATTGTGTATCATGGCTGGGACCAAGGACTTTACATTCCTCATCTTCGTACACGGTGAACCTAAAAACGTAGGTCCTGTTTATGTCCCCATTTGACAGATGAGGAAACTGAGGCCCAGAGCACTTCAGTAACTTGTGCAGGTTACACAGAGCCCCTGTGGCCCCAGGCTTCAAACCCTGGCACAACTGACCCTGAACTCCTAAGTTCTACTGCTGTGAGAGCTCCACCCCAGGACCGTCTCTTGAAAAAAATCTGGGTCTGGAGTGGAATGCTTCTGCCCTTGGCCTCAGGAAATAAGCTGATCACATGGGATCCGTGGCAGGACACACACACATGAAGGAGGAAAGGCCCCCGCCCAGGCCTGGTGAGCTCAGCTCAACCCCAGCTGGTGCTGTTCTCCAACCTCTGGGTTCACAGGCCCCTGCTTCCTCTCTTTCACTCTTCGCAGAACCATAGTCATTTCCAGACCCTCCTCAATAGCAGCCTCAGGAGCACCTGGCAGACAACAACAGCAGCAACAACAAAAATAAAGTGCACACACACACACGCACACGCATACACACACACACACACACACACACACACAAAGGAGAGTGAGAGCTCCCGTCCTGGAGGCCAGGTTTCTCCTGGTCCCCAGGCAGAGTCATGCAGGAGTGTAAGCTGGGCCACCGGGTCACCACTGGTGGCCAGGTCCCCTGGGGCCTCGGGCCTCGCTACCCCAGCTGCTAGCTCCATGCACCACCATCGGCACTGCTGGAGCTAACAGCTCGAGTGCCAATCAGGGCTGTACACTGTCAATGCCACTGAGCGGTCACCCTTCTCCATGTGGGCAGTATAGAGCTGGGCTCTGCGGGGAGGGGGCTGGCAGGACACTGTCTCCCCACCTCACCCCAGCCCGCCCAGAGACACCACCGCTTCTGGCTGCCCACCCTCCTTCGTCCCACCAGGCTCACACATCCTCTTCTTCCTGCCTGGCTGAAAAGGCTTGGACTTAACCTCTCTGAATCCTCAGGGTCTCACCAGGCAGGAAGTGTGTGACCACAGCAGCAGGGAAGTGCACCTTCCATCGAGAGTCTGGACTCCTGCCCAACTTGTTGACTCTTTTCCTGCTGATGGGGCAAGTTATGAAGCCTTCCTCAAACGTCAGTTTCCTCATCTGTTAAATGGGCGTAATATCATCCTCATTGTGAGATGCAAAAGAATGCAGAGTGGCCCTGAAGCACACAAAGCCCATCACAGCAATGGATATAATTTGCATTGTCCTCATTATGAGGGGAGGGGCTTCCCAGGTGGTGCTAGTGATAAAGAACCCACCTGCCGATGCAAGAGACAGAGGAAACTTGGGCTCGATCCCTGGGTCGGGCTCATCCCCTGGAGGAGGTCCTGGCAACCCTCTCCAGTATTCTTGCCTGGAGCAGTCCATGGACAGAGGAGCCTGGTGGGCTATAATCCACAGGATTGCACAGAGTCAGATACAACTGAAGCAACTTAGCACACATGCATGATTTATAAAGGGGAGTAAATGTCTGTGAACTTGGGAACAGCACTTAGCTGTAATTTGGGGGAGGGGAATGGAAAACATGGTTGGCCCAAGGATTCGTGGGTGAAGGATGGTTTTCCTTGATTTGCCTTCCTAGTTTTTGCTTTGCAGAAATGGGGAGAATATGACAGGGTATCCAGACCTGGAAAGGGAGTCGGAGATGACGTGGGTTAGAAGGAAACGAGAAACAAAGCGTGACTGGTGTTGGGTGCTGATCTAGAAGCTTAGATGCTGTTCATTAGGTCTTCCCCTGACCCAGCAGAGCAGGTGAGGTTTCTCCCATTTTACAGAAGAGGAAGCTGAAGTTTGACGATAATAGGAGATGTGCCCCAAGTCTCTTAGTTGACTAAATGGTTGTGTTGAGATTTGAACTCAGCTCTGGCCAAACTTCTGAATGTGAATGGGAGTTTAAATCATCAGATACACAAAGCTGGTTGGGAGGAAAGCTACCTCCCTGACCTAAACATCAACAAAGACGGGAACTAGAAAGTATCTTCATCAGTGAGTCCTGTTCTCTGTTTGCAGATGAGGAAATCAGGCTCAGAGAGGTTGAGTAACTTGCCCAGGGACACACAGACGAGGACCAGAGCTCCCATCTACATCCTTGAGCTGAGTCATGCCAAAATGGCCTCCGAACACTTACAGCTCAGAAACAGAGACCTGGATTCAGAAGAGAAAGAGATCTTTAAAACATACAGAAAGAAATTTCCAGGGCTCTCTTGGTGAGAAGTTTGGGTGAACCATGTTTTCCAGGCTTCTTTTTCAACCTGCGTCAGGGGGCATGCCCCCTAGGAAAGCTCCATCCTCCTCCTGCTCTCCGCTGATGTCTCAGCCCGTGCTGACGATGAATATTGTTTCCTCAGCTCGGTCCTTCTGAGGAGAAAGGATCAAACACATCACTTCCAGGATTTGTGAACTCTTGTCAAAAGGGTAATATACCCCGGAAAATGTAATTTTTTAAGAAATGTTTGTGTTTTGAAAATATTCCTAGTGTCAAGAGGCCACATCGTTTGAAAGAACTTTCTCACCTATCCTGACAGGATCTTGGTGGCTGTGGTCGAGAGCTGTGCCCGAGGAAGGGGGTTGGGTTCGATGCTCCTTATTAAGCTAACCTGAAGGCCTCCTCCCGGACTGCTTTGTTGTTTAGCCACTCAGTCATGTCTGACTCTTTTGTAATACCATGGACTGGACCTCTCCAGGCTCCTCTGTCCATGGGATTTTGCAGGCAAGAATACTGGAGTGGGTTGCCATTTCCTTCTTCAGGGGATCTTCCCGACCCAGGGATCGAACCCAGGTCTCCCACATTGCAGGCAGACACTTTAACCTCTGAACCACCTGGTCTGCTTAGGTGCCTTCAGTTCAAATCATAATTGAATTATAATCATTATTATCATAACGACAATGATATTTTTCACAACTGTATTTACTGAACACTGATTTACATGTCAGGCATTGTATTAAGTATGTTACATGATTTCATCTTTCACATGCACCCTCCACACACTCCCTGATGCCAAATAGGAAGGTAGTATCATGAATATGACCACTTCACAAATGAGAAAATTGAGGATCTGAGAGGTCAAGTCACTTGTCTGAGAACACACAGGACTTTAGGAGCCAGGTTTTGAACCTGGGACATGTGCCTTCGAGCTGTTCCCTTCACCATGAAGCTACTGATGAAAAGATCTCATAGATCCTTAGAACTCAGATGTAAGCATAGCCACCTATTTTCCTGTCTCTCACCAGTCATGTTTTTCAATCAGATATGGGCAGTTCTCTGTTCTTACCCAGGAGCTCTAGCCTCTTAGGGAACCTTCAGGGATCCAGTCGGCAAACATCCCCACCCACAGACTATCTAAGTAGGAGGCAGGCAGCGTCCTGTGCTCCGGGGACCCGGGGAAGAAGACAACGATGTTCTGCTTTCAAGGACCCCATTGTCTTCGGGGTGAGGGAAGCCAGAAACAGGCAAACGATGGCCCCAGATGAGGGCAGAACAAAGGGTGGTGGGACAGAAAGGGGAGTAGCCCCCCGAGGGTGTGGCGCTGAAGCCGGAACTCCAGGAGATGTGAAGGATGATGGGGAGTTTGCCAAACACGGAGGGAGGCGCGGGGAAGAGCATTTCACGCTGAAGGCGTGGCATGTACGGTGGGACCCAGGCAGGAGAGGACGGGGCAGGTCTGAAAACAGTGAGAAGAGCAGCCTGGCGCTCAGGCATCGCCTGGCCTGTGGGTGCAGTCAGAGCCCACCGCCCAGGGCTGTCCTAAATTCTCACCTCCCTTGTTCCTAATCCCCTTCTTTGATTCCCAGCCATCTCTAGTTCTGACAGGCAGCTGACTCTTCCGGAGATTTGGATGGGTGTGTCTGCTTGACTGTTGACTCAACAGGACTCTGACTCATGGCATCTCTTGACTTATATGCTACTGGGTCCTAAACTTGGAGGGGCCAAGATGGCTTTTCAACCTCGCTTAGGATCTCTGCTCCCCAACACTATGCTGGGCATGCAGAAGGTACTTAAAAGGTAATGGCGGTGAAGACCTGTCCCTCCTGGTGTCTGCTTGGTCCTCTGTGGACAGTGTCCAGGTGTGTGGGCCACGCTCAGCACCATCCCCCAGGCTGAGGGCCCCAGAATTCTGCCACCAGAGCCCGTGGTGGTCAGGGTGCTTCCCACTGCCCTCCCTCACCTATCCTCCCCTTTGTCTCGCAGCCTTAAAGATGCACTCTCTGCAGCCCAGGCTTTCTGAGCCGACATCTCCTAGCTGGAAAGAGAAGGCCACTCTACAACCTGATGGGCTGTGGTGGGGTTTGTTGTGAGGGGTCTGGAGCCCTCGACATGGTATGCAATGTTTTAGTGTTTAGTGTTTTAGTATTGTTAAAGAAGTAGTTCAGTATTGAGATTTAAGGGGTCAGATTCTGGAAGCTGGACTCGCTGTTGTTGTTCAGTCACTAAGTCATGTCTTTATAAAAAGGAAGCTACACTACCTGGGTGCAAATCCTGACTTTACTACTAGCTTTTGAAGTGTTGTTTGTGTTCTCTAGTAAGATAAGCTGAAGTCCTAATGTCCAGGACTTTAGAAGGTGATCTTATTTGGAAACAAACCTTTGGATGTATTTAGTTAAGATGCCATTAAGGCAGTCCCTAGCCCAATATTGCCTGACATCCAAAGAGGAAAATGACACAGAGAGATGCACATGGAGAAGAATGCCAAGTGACAAAAGAGGCAGAAGGGGAAGTTGTTCAGTTGCAAACCAAGAAATGTCAAAAATTGTCAGCAACATTGGTAGTTGAGAGAAAAGCATGAGACAGATTCTCTCTTAAAGCTTTTGCGAGAGCCTGGCCCTGCCACCAACATTTTGATCATGGACTTCTAGCCTCCAGGACTGGAAGAGAATAACTTCCTGCTGTTTTAAGTCACTTGGTTGTATTTTGTTATGGAAGCCCTAGGAAACTCATACACTAAATAGAGCAGTGGCCAAGTTAATTAAACTTTCTGTGCCTCAATATTTGCATTTGGTGATAGTAAGTATCTGTAGTGTCTGCCTTCAAGGGTTGTTCAGAGATGGAAGCTATCAGCATAGTGCCTGGCACACAGTAGGTGTTTAGTAAAGGTTGCCATCCTTCCTCCCAATTTATTTATTTATTTACTATGGAGAGGGATGGTGGCTTTCATTTGATTTTCAAATAGGCTATGTCAAAAAAAAAAAAAAAATGGGTTAAGAAGCATTGCCCTAGGTCTTTCCTCCCAGGTGATGGCAGCAGAGCCCGGGGTCCCTCCCCCTTCCTCCAGCGCCCTCCACCCCATAATTTGTGCATGGTGTCCTGTCCTCCCACAGAGGAAAGATGCTGGAATCCCTGTGAGCCTCGTCTGTACCTGAGGGACGCTCCTCTACGTGGTCACACGTGTTGCCTCCCTGTCTGCCGCCAGCTGCTCCAAGAGACGAGCAAAGTCATCTCCACTTTGCAGATGAAGAAACCAAAGAATGGTTCTCTTGCTCCTTCCTGCCAGATGAGGCCAATGAATGGGTAAGTTCTGTGCTAGGAGAAGGCAGACACCATGTCGCCCAGGGCATTTGGCTTCTGCCGCTAGAAATGTCCAGCCTAGGTCATTGCCCAAGCCTGAAAATCTATTCGCTTGTGTGCCTCAAAGCGATGACTCCTTTTCTCACTTCCATGAGATAATCTTGGCTTCCTTTTCCTTGGCCGAGCACAGTCCTTTCGTATATGAGCAACTTCCACAGCCATCCAGGAAAAAGATTGGAGTAAACCCTAAATGCACACTATGAAACAGACCATTAGCTTAAAGCCTCCAAGACATTGGCAGGAAATGGATTTTCCCAGATGGCAAAGACACACCTTGGGGAGACGGATAGAGTGAGGGAAACAATACAAAAACAGGCCTCTCTGCCAAGTGGTGATGTCTTCATCCCAAACTGGATGGGCGTGTGCCAACATAGGCCATCTCTCCATGTATGGAGCTTGGTGAGAAAGGGTGATTCTTTCTCTAAACTGGTTCAAATCTTTCAACTGATTTTGTGGATTGCTTCACTTTCCCAAGAGTCAAAAAAATTTTTTACAACATTTTATTAAAAACAACAACCTTTCTATTGTCTTAATGACCTGAGTGAGTAAAGAACCAAGCTTGTCAGGTATACTTATATACACATCGGTATCCACACATGCAGATCATAATGGATCAGAATGAAGATGTGATTGAATTTTTTAAAATATTGGCAAGAATACCGTCTTGTTCTTGGGGTGGAAGAAGGGATTTAAGTATTTGGCCACCTAATGCAAAGAGCTGATAGGTTGGAAAAGACCCTGATGCTAGGAAAGATTGAGGGCAGGAGGAGAAGGGGGCGACAGAGGATGAGGTGGCTGGATGGCATCACTGACTCAATGGACATGTGTTTGAGCAAGCTCCGGGAGATAGTGAAGGACAGGGAAAGCTGGCGTACTGCAGTCCATGGGGTCACAAAGAGTCAGACACGACTGAGCGGCTGAACAACGACAGCAACATCCCACCTGGTTTGAAGTCACAGAGTATGTGCCTCTCGTTGTCCTGGACCTGCCCCACCTGTGTTGATTTGGGCCCAGTAGTGACCCAAATTTTGGGTCTGGATTTTTGGATTTTTGAGTTTGGATTCTTATAGTTTGGGTACCTTTCCTAGGAAAAAAAAAATCTTAAGAAGAGATGTTTCAAAGGGTGGTATTTCTGCTCCATCTCAGATGTAACTTTCTTGGCTATTTCAACATTTCCTTTTCAGATCTGAGATAAGATGCCAGATGTGAAAACAGACCACCATCCCCATCTGGAGAGCATATTGGTATCAGTGCTCTCCTCGTGGTGGTAGGAAAAGGGATCGCAGAGACCTCAGTCAGCTTTCCCGGATGGCCCAGGGCTGGGGCAGCCACACCCAGAGCAGACCGTATGGTGAAGAAAGAGGAGAGCAGGGATGTGGGGATGCAAGGATGCCGGGTGGGCTCCAGCACCTCCGAGGACGGACAGGGGGAGGGTGCTGAGGTTCGGCTTGGCAGGCAGACATGTGCAGACCATAGTTTCTCACATGCATCTCATAAAAGGCAGGAAAATTCCCTGGAAACTGTGGACCCTTTTCTTAGCATGGCTCAGCAAATACCTCCTAACTCAAGGGTTGGGTTGTGGGTCTTTCTTTCCAGCTATGGTTTAAGTATTTATGTCCCCCTAAAGGGATTCCCAGGTGGCGCAGTGGTAAAGAATTTGCCTGCCAATGCAGGAGACACAGGAGATATAGATTTGATCCCTGGGTTGGGAAGATCCCCTGGAATAGGAAATGACAACCTGCTCCAGTGTTCTTGCCTGGAGAATCCCATGGGTAGAGAAGTGCCCCTAAAAGTCATATGCTGGAATCTTAACCCCAGAAGGTGATGGAATGAGGATGTGTGACCTTTGGGAGGTGCGTAAGTCAGGAGGGTAGAACCTCATGAATGGGATTAGTGGTTTATAAGAGAGACTCCAGAGGGATCCTTCAGTGCCTTCTGCCCCTTGAGGACACGGCAAGAAGTCTGCAAACCCAAAGAGAACTTCATCCACCACGCTGGCTCTGATCTCAGGCTTCCAGCCTCCAGGTCTGAGAGAAATACATTTTTGTTGTCCCCACATCCCTCAGTCTGTGGTATTTTGTTCCAGCAGGCTGAAAAGACTAAGACATCTACCATGATAACCTGCCAAGCTCTCACCTCACACTGCGGGCCGGAAACTCATTCAGAGCGTGGGTTCCTCCAACAACTTCACATATACCTGGAACATAGCGGGAAAAGCCAAGAGCATTTGCAATATATTTTGAGGAGTCTAAAGGACAGGGGTCCATCCACCAGCTCTCCCATGTCTGGAGGACTCCACAGCTGTACCAGAAAGACCGACTGTGCAACAAATCCACCACCTCATTCAAAGAGCAGACTCCCCAGGGCCAAAATCAAAAAAGGGGCAGACATCAATCATTCCCCAAATGGGATGTTTCACTCTCCCCTAAATGCATTCTGTATGTTCAGAAACAGAGTGAAGTTGATTATTTCTTCCTGAGGACCCAGTGGCCACAGCCACTTCCCCACTGCTCCATAGCCAGCCTCCCCAAATTGACTGTCTAAATATTTATCAGAACATAACATGAGGTCGGCTTGAGTTCATTGGTTTTTCTGATTATCCCCGGCATCTGATGTGAGAAGGAAGTGCCGCAAACACTGTAAATATTTACAGATGACTCGGATCAGAGAGTCTAGCTTTGGCTCCAAACAGCTCAGCCCACAACCCTCCCACAGGCAAGCCAGGCACCAGTGCACATACATGGAGGAAAAAACCCCCCGGGGACAGGCAGGCGCTGGCGCTGCCGCCAGGGACCACTGCTCCTAGAAGGCACAGCTCAACAGAGGTGCTGGATCTGTGTGTTTCCATAATGGAAGCACCTTTAATTATTCATAAACGTGAGGGTTTCACACTATTTATAGTATTCAAGTTAATCATTTATTTAGCACCATTTCTCCAGAAGAGTTCAAGATAACCTTTATAATGCTCATTAAACAGTAACTTGTAATAATTAGTACTTGTTCCTTTTCTATCTTCTGGGCTGGACCATAGATGTCCCAAGGGCAGGGTCGGCATCTGACTGGTTTGCTGCTTTATCCCGTGCTTAGAACACAGCCTTTTACATAGTAGGTGCTTAATGCATATTTATGCATGGACCACATCAACTTAGACTTTTGCTTTTCATTTGACTTTCAAAGAGGCACAGGGAAGATGTTATTTTGAGCTTTAAACTCAACTACTTTAAGCTCCTAAATTGAGATATTACCCTAAGTTTCCCCAAATGGTTGACTTTGGGGTCTTCTAAAGAATCCCAAGCAGAGAGTTATGAGGCCCAGTGCCCTTTCTGCCACTAACCAGCTGTGTGACTTTAAACAAGTACTTACTTAGACCACTGATCAAGAGTCATTTTCTTGGGGTCTTTGGGTCCCCTAGAGATTCACAGGTGGACTCCAGGGGCTATAAACCCCTGAAGTTGTAATGTGTAGGTGTGCGTGACCCAGATGTAAAGGACAGTCTTGTGGACATGGTTGAGAAGAAGAGGGTGGGACGAACTGAGACAGAAGCATTGACATATGTACACAACCACGGGTAAAATAGGTAGCTAGTGGGAAGCTGATATAACCCAGCCTGGCACTCTGCAATGACCTATATGGGTGGGATGGGGGTGGGGAGTGGGAGGGAGGCTCAGAAGGGAGGATGGATATGTAAATATATATATATGGCTGATTCAGGTTGTTGTATGGCAGAAACCAACACAACATTGTAAAGCAATTATCCTCCAATTAAAAAGTTTTAAAAATGTGCATGATACAAATGGGCACTTACATTGGGTGGGAGAAAGTCCACAGCTTCAATAGGATTCTCTAAGGACTCCATAATTAAAATAAAAGGCCGAACCATTTCCTGTTTTCTTTTTTTTTTTTTTTTTAATTTTTTTATTAGTTGGAGGCTAATTACTTCACAACATTTCAGTGGGTTTTGTCATACATTGATATGAATCAGCCATAGATTTACACTTATTCCCCATCCCGATCCCCCCTCCCACCTCCCTCTCCACCCGATTCCTCTGGGTCTTCCCAGTGCACCAGGCCCAAGCACTTGTCTCATGCATCCCACCTGGGCTGGTGATCTGTTTCACCATAGATAGTATACATGCTGTTCTTTTGAAACATCCCACCCTCACCTTCTCCCACAGAGTTCAAAAGTCTGTTCTGTATTTCTGTGTCTCTTTTTCTGTTTTGCATATAGGGTTATCGTTACCATCTTTCTAAATTCCATATATATGTGTTAGTATGCTGTAATGTTCTTTATCTTTCTGGCTTACTTCACTCTGTATAATGGGCTCCAGTTTCATCCATCTCATTAGAACTGATTCAAATGAATTCTTTTTAATGGCTGAGTAATATTCCATGGTGTATATGTACCACAGCTTCCTTATCCATTCATCTGCTGATGGGCATCTAGGTTGCTTCCATGTCCTGGCTATTATAAACAGTGCTGCGATGAACATTGGGGTGCACGTGTCTCTTTCAGATCTGGTTTCCTCAGTGTGTATGCCCAGAAGTGGGATTGCTGGGTCATATGGCAGTTCTATTTCCAGTTTTTTAAGGAATCTCCACACTGTTTTCCATAGTGGCTGTACTAGTTTGCATTCCCACCAACAGTGTAAGAGGGTTCCCTTTTCTCCACACCCTCTCCAGCATTTATTGCTTGTAGACTTTTGGATAGCAGCCATCCTGACTGGTGTGTAATGGTACCTCATTGTGGTTTTGATTTGCATTTCTCTAATAATGAGTGATGTTGAGCATCTTTTCATGTGTTTGTTAGCCATCTGTATGTCTTCTTTGGAGAAATGTCTGTTTAGTTCTTTGGCCCATTTTTTGATTGGGTCATTTATTTTTCTGGAATTGAGCTGCAGGAGTTGCTTGTATATTTTTGAGATTAATCCTTTGTCTGTTTCTTCATTTGCTATTATTTTCTCCCAATCTGAGGGCTGTCTTTTCACCTTACTTATAGTTTCCTTTGTTGTGCAAAAGCTTTTAAGTTTCATTAGGTCCCATTTGTTTATTTTTGCTTTTATTTCCAATATTCTGGGAGGTGGGTCATAGAGGATCTGCTGTGATTTATGTCGGAGAGTGTTTTGCCTATGTTCTCCTCTAGGAGTTTTATAGTTTCTGGTCTTACATTTAGATCTTTAATCCATTTTGAGTTTATTTTTGTGTATGGTGTTAGAAAGTGTTCTAGTTTCATTCTTTTACAAGTGGTTGACCAGTTTTCCCAGCACCACTTGTTAAAGAGGTTGTCTTTTTTCCATTGTATATCCTTGCCTCCTTTGTTCAAAGATAAGGTGTCCATAGGTCCGTGGATTTATCTCTGGGCTTTCTATTCTGTTCCATTGGTCTATATTTCTGTCTTTGTGCCAGTACCACACTGTCTTGATGACTGTGGCTCATTCTATGAGGCCACCATCACCCTAATTCCAAAACCTGACAAAGATGCCACAAAAAGAAAAAACTACAGGCCAATATCACTGATGAACATAGATGCAAAAATCCTTAACAAAATTCTAGCAAACAGAATCCAACAACATATTAAAAAAATCATACACCACGACCAAGTGGGCTTTATCCCAGGAATGCAAGGATTCTTCAATATCCACAAATCAATCAATGTAATACACCACATTAACAAATTGAAAGATAAAAACCATATGATTATCTCAATAGATGCAGAGAAAGCCTTTGACAAAATTCAACACTCATTTATGATTAAAACTCTCCAAAAAGCAGGAATAGAAGGAACATACCTCAACATAATAAAAGCTATATATGACAAACCACAGCAAGCATCACCCTCAATGGTGAAAAATTGAAAGCATTTCCCCTGAAATCAGGAACAAGACAAGGGTGCCCACTCTCACCACTACTATTCAACATAGTGTTGGAAGTTTGGCCACAGCAATCAGAGCAGAAAAAGAAGTAAAAGGAATCCAGATAGGAAAAGAAGTGAAACTCTCGCTGTTTGCAGATGACATGATCCTCTACATAGAAAACCCTAAAGACTCTACCAGAAAATTACTAGAGCTAATCAATGAATATAGTAAAGTTGCAGGATATAAAATTAACACACAGAAATCCTTGCATTCCTATACACTAACAATGAGAAAACAGAAAGAGAAATTAAGGAACAATACCATTCACCATTGCAAAAAAGAAATAAAATACTTAGGAATATATTCTACCTAGACAGGAAGACCTATACATAGAAACTATAAACACTGATGAAAGAAATCAAAGAGGAACAAACAGATGAAAACAATACCGTGTTCATGGATGGAAGATCCATATGTCAAAATGGCTATCTACCAAAAGCAATCTATAGATTCAATGCAATCCCTATCAAGCTACCAACGGTATTTGTCACAGAACTAGACCAAAGAATTTCACAATTTGTATGGAAATACAAAAAACCTCGAATAGCCAAAGTAATCTTGAAAAAGAAGAATGGAACTGGAGGAATCAACCTGCCTGACTTCAGACTCCTGTTTTCTTAATGTTTGCCAATGGTAGTGAGACAGATGAAATCAGGCTGACTTGACCTATCAATCAAGGTTTCCTGCACCATATACCCCCTACTCCTAGCCCTGGACACCCCCTCCAGCCAACAAACCCCTGCCTAAGGTTTGTTCCCACCCCAATCTAGTAGACCATCCTCCTATCCCCACCCCCTACTTCCAAACCAACAAGTGACTTTGCTGGCCAGAACAGAGGATTGCACATTGGCTCATCACCATGGACACTTCCAGCACTATGGTCAATGACGCCAGTGCTCAGTCTTACCCTTCTCATCTTTAACAGAGTGTATGACATTGTACAAACCTTTTTGCCACATCCTAAAGCGATACTTTCTTCTCTCTGGACCTGCCTGCCTTTCTGGCTTTGTGGAATGTTTTTGTGAAATGAAACAGGAGTGTCTCTTTAGGATTATGAGGCTAGTGAGTCCAGGTTCTAGTATCTCCTTCTGTGGAGTACAGCTATAAATAGAGTAAAGTCTGGGTCCTAGTAGCCCAGAATTTTAGCCAAGAAGTAGGTAGGGGTGGGGGATGGGGAGAGGAAGTACTTAATCTCATTATTAGAAGCTTCTAGTAACTGTGTACAGTATCAATTTGGTGAAGACAGTATACGTCTTGACCCTTCTGCCTGTCATTCAATCATTAGCACACTTGCCTTCAAGTCCAAGACTCATTTTCAAGGACCATTTGAAAATACAATGGTGTTACTAGAGGCGGTGGGGTTTGGGATTGATGTTGTGTTTTCAAGGTTATTAGCTAACACCATAAGTAAGTTGTCACTTTAGCAAGTCCAGGGAAATCTGCTACTCATAAGAAGGTGAGTCCTTTGACCTGTGTACATTCTTACTTTCTCATCTTTAAAATGAAATCACTGGACTATATTAAGCAAAGAGGTTTCAACTCCAGTATATCTCCAGTATATCTCTGACAAAACATGGCCCACTGGAGAAGGGGATGGCAAACCACTTCAGTATTTTTGCCTTGAGAACCCCATGAACAGTATGAGAAGGCAAAATAATAGGATACTGAAAGAGGAACTCCCCAGGTCGGTCAGTAGGTGCCCAATGTGCTACTGGAGATCAGTGGAGAAATAACTCCAGAAAGAATGAAAAGATGGAGCCAAAGCAAAAACAACACCCAGGTGTGGATTTGACTGGTGATGGAAGTAAAGTCTGATGCTGTAAAGAGCAAGATTGCATAGGAACCTGGAGTATTAGGTCCATGAATCAAGGCAAATTGGAAGTGGTCCAACAGGAGATGGCAAGGGTGAACATTGACATTTTAAGAATCAGCAAACTAAGATGGACTAGAATGGGTGAATTTAACTCAGATGACCATTATATCTACTACTGTGGGCAAGAATCCCTTAGAAGAAATGGAGTAGCCATCATAGTCAACAGAAGAGTCTGAAAGGCAGTATTTGGATACAATCTCAAAAATGACAGAAAGATCTCTATTCATTTCCTAGGCAAACCACTCAACATCACAGTAACCCAAGTCTGTGCCCTGACCAGAAATGCTGAAGAAGCTGAAATTGAACGTTCTATGAAGACCCACAAGACCTTCTAGAACTAACACCCAAAAAAGATGTCCTTTTCATTATAGGGGACTGGAATGCAAAAGTAGGAAGTCAAGAAATACCTGGAGCAACAGGCAAATTTGGCCTTGGAGTAGAGAATGAAGCAGGGCAAATGCTAATAGAGTTTTGCCAAGAGAGCGCACTGGTCATAGTAAACACCCTCTTCCAGCAATGCAAGAGAAGACTCTACACATAGACATCACCAGATGGTCAATACTGAAATCAGATTGATTATATTCTTTGCAGCCAAGGATGGAGAAGCTCTATACAGTCCACAAAAACAAGACCAGGAGCTGACTGTGGCTCAGATCACGAACTCCTTATTGCCAAATTCAGACTTACACTGAAGAAAGTAGGGAAAATCACTAGACCATTCAGGTATGACCTAAATCAAATCCCTTATGATTATACAGTGGAAGTGAGAAATAGATTCAAGGGATTAGACCTGATAGACAGAGTGCCTGAAGAACTACGGACGGAGGTTTGTGGCATTGTACAGGAGGCAGCAATCAAGATCATCCCCAAGAAAAAGAAATGCAAAAAGGCAAAATGGTTGTCTGAGGAGGCCTTACAAATAGCTGTGACAAGAAGAGAAGTGAAAGGCAAAGGAGAAAAGGAAAGATATACCCGTCTGAATGCAGAGTTCCAAACAAGAGCAAGAAGAGATAAGAAAACCTTCCTCAGTGATCAATGCAAAGATATAGAGGAAAACGATAGAATGGGAAAGACTAGAGATCTCCTCAAGAAAATTAGAGATACCAAGGGAATATTTCATGCAAAGATGGGCACAAAAAGGACAGAAACTCTGTGGACCTAACAGAAGCAGAAGATATTAAGAAGAGGTGGCAAGAACACACAGAAGAGCTGTACAGAAAAGATCTTCATGACCCAGATAATCACGATGGTGTGATCACTCACCTAGAACCAGACATCCTGGGATGCGAAGTCAAGTGGGCTTTAGGAAGCATCACTAAGAACAAAGCTAGTAGAGGTGATGGAATTCCACTTGAGCTATTTCAAATCCTAAAAGATGATGCTGTGAAAGTGCTACACTCAATATGACAGCAACTTTG